>NC_030822.1:4384087-4438003 GCF_001704415.2 Capra hircus
ACATTGTAAATAGGGAGTCACTTTGTCTCAGTGCTTCTCATAATTCCTAAGAAAATGAACTCAGTCAAGGAGGAGCAATTCTCTCTACTCATTCTTCTTTGTTCTTGTCTAAAGTTTTAGCAAGTGATCAAGAAAAATGACACCTGGATGGTAACACTTCTGCACATCTGCAAAATATAAAAATAGAGCATGATTTTTTTCTATACCTTTATATTTAGAAAATAATTCATGTCAGGTGTATGTATACTTGAAGAGGGATATCTATATATTAAGCAGTAATAAAAATTATCTGGGAATTAAGCTTTGAGAAATAGTGATGTAAATTTAGATATCATTCATGAGTATACTCCTTTCCACAAGCTCTTCTCTGAGCATTATTTTCCTTATCTCAGTGGGTAGATATCAACAAATTCCACTCTCCTTATCTCTTCAAAATAATTTGTAAGAGACACCAGTGATAGAGAAGCCAGGTTTAAGATATGAGACTAAGCATTTTCTATTCTTGAAAATATTCACTTGAATACGAAAAATGATTAGAAAAGATAATTACAAAATTTATGTTTCTCAAAAACACATGATCAATTTAAGAGTCTTTAACTTAGTTCCAGAAACAATGAGTATAACACTGTCTAGCAGTAATAAAAAAATTCTTATGGTACAGATTTTAGTTTTATGTTGTGTTTAGTATTTGGAGATACATGAATTAAGTACTATTTACCTTTTTGCTAGAAATTTATAATTGCTTTTCCACAATGCTCATTATCTCTTTTTGTAATAGTTGTAGTCAAGGGATGAATCTATTGACCAGTGGAAGAAAAAAGTTAAAAAGAAATAAAAGCAACAGAATGTACCACATACATTTGCATCACTTTCAGATTTTAAATCTCCTTTCTGGATTCAACTTATGATAGGAACATATTTCTATCTCAATTTGTAAACACTGGACCGTTCAGAGATGGCTTAGTTATTTCAGCACCAAAGTATCAAATCAGTAGTTTAAAACAAGATTCAGCATAGCAGTTGGCAAAAGTAATTTGGAGGTAAATGGAGTCCACAAGTGAGAAAACAATAAAAAAGTATAGGAACAATAGCACGCCATAAAAAAGAAATCTGAAGAAAAAGCCAAATGCTCTTTCTGGCTCATCAACAAGGATTTGTAGGGACTTCCCAGAGGAAGGTGCACTTTCTGGGCTGTGGAGGCCTGGGAGAGAATTAATTGGGCCTGACCTTGAGGCTAAGTCACCAAGTTGACTTTCCCTTGTAAAACAGCATCATTCCTGTGTTAGGAGAAGGCCTGGCCTGCAGGCCTGCAGGTGAAGGCAGTGCTGAAGGAAAGAGGGGAAAGGTTTAGCACCGGATGGTTCTGTAAGAAGAGGGTGATGTGGGTGACCAGCTGTCCCAGTTTGTCTGGGATTAAGGTTTCCTGAGTGCAGAGCTGTCACTGACCCTGAACCAGCAAGGCATTAGCAGCCATATGTATATTCATTGCCAGGTACCTCATGTTCTTTCCCCTGAAATCTCAGATCCTGTTACCCCATATGAGCTTTCATAAGTATATCGGCAAATGTTACGCAACTCCCCCAAGTGCAGGCATAGCTTGTTTGGTTGGGCTGCACTTCACTGTGCTTCTTGCATGTGGTGTGTTTCACAGATTGGAAGGACTGTGGCGCTCCTTCATTGAGCAAGTCTACTGGCGCCATTTTTCCAACAGCATTTGCTCACTTTGGTGTCTTTGGGTCACATGTTGGTCATGCTCACAATATTTCAACCTTTTTCATTATTACTATGTTTGTTATGGTGATCAGTGATCTTTGATGTTACTGTTGTGATTGTTCTGGTATTTTTTAGCAATAAAGTGATTTTAAATAAAAAAAATCTCCTTTAATTTAATAAAATATAAATGAAAAGTGACAATAAAATACTTCTAAAATACATAGACTTCTCCCTATCTTATATGTATGTATTTATGTGTGTGAATGTGTATATATATATTTAATGTATCTGAGAACAGAATATAAGTAATAGACTTTTTCCCTTAGTTCAGTTTCAGTCGCTCAGTCATATCTGACGCTTTGAGACCCCCAGGGCATATGGTTCATGTGGAGATGAACTTCTACATGTTTTTATTTTTACTGTGGTACCTCCACTATTTTTTCAATAAAACAATATATACCTTAAATTGTTTTTTATTACTTACAAAATGATAAAAAGAGTGAAGGCATTCCCATGAACCAAGGATAAAATGAAATAAATTAAAAGTAATTATGTGTGGATATTAACAAGTTCAGACTCATTCAGTTCTGAGAAGAAAATATTACTAGCCATTAAATGCAGATATTAGAGAATAGGAGGTATAAAATATTTCATTTACAAAACTTTTTTCTCAAAAAGTTAAGTGTTTTCTCCTATATTCCTTAAGTTAGGATCTAGAAACTTACCTGAGATGAGCAGGGCTTGAGTAGCTGAACAACAACCAGGGTGTGTCAGTCACTCAGTCGTGTCCAGCTCTTTGTGATCCCGTGTGACCCTCTCTGGCTCCTCTGTCCATGGACTTCTCCAGGCAAGAATACTGGAGTGGGTTGCTCTTCCCTTCTCCCAGGGATCTTCCCCATCCAGGGGTCACACCTCGGTCTCTTGTACTGCAAGCAGGCGCTTTACCATCTGAGCCACCAGGGAAGACCCACAGGCAGGTGGCCTTTTATTTTACCAGGTACATTAGGACTTAAATCGCAGCACTACTGCCCTTACGCTTTGATGTTATATAAACAACTCCATTAATTATGTTTCTGTTTCTCTATATTCCCTTGAGGATTCAAAACAGCTTAGCACCAGCTGAGCTTTTGTGCTTCACTGTTGTTACCAAATCGCTTTGTGTTAGGAAGAAAACGGCAAATTTTAGGACTGCTTAACAGTTACCCTGAAACCATCTCCTCCTTCTCTCCTAAAACAGGAAACCTAAGGAAACTCAAAAAAGGTCCTTCCCTCCATCACTTCTAACTTCTTTGCATTTTTCATTGTTTTTGAAACATTCTCTTTCATACCTCATTTAGGAGTATTACTACGTTCCTACTGTATTTTCTTTTATATTGAAATATAATACTCATATCACATACACCATAAAATTCACCCTTTTAAAGTAGATAGGTTTTTTTAAGTTTTATTGTGTTTTCAAGGCTTTTCAGTCATCACTACTATCTACCTCCAGAACATTTTCATCAGTTCAGTAAGAAGCCCACACCTATTAGCTCTCATTCCCTGTCCCTGCTAACCCCAGCCCTGGCAACCCCTAATCTATATTCTGACTCTGAGCAGTTTCTTAGTCTTGCATATAAACAGAATTATGCAATATGTATTGTATTTTTTCTTCTCTCAAGCTTCTTTTCTTCAGTGAAATATTATCAAGGCTCATCCATGTTGTTCATGTGTCAGAATCAGAATTCTGTTTCATTGAAGGACACAATAATATTTCCTTTTATGGATATTACACACTTACTGACCCATTGTTCAGTTGGATAAATGTTGGGTTGTTTCCACTCTCTATCTGTCATGGATAATGATGCTATGTTATTCTTGCCAATGCTACCTTTCAAGGCAGCCATCATCACCAAACATTTTCTTACTCCCATCTTCCAACCACATACCAAAGGATATTTCATAGATTTTATGCCTCCCTCACATTCTCTAAACTATGCACTTTTTTTCTGAGTTATGTTAATTTGTTCTTGTAAGAATCTCTGCTAAATTTAAGACCTCATAAATTAGAGCACTGATTATTTTGTATTTTCTAAACTGAATGGCACAAGGATTTGAAAAGGTAGCACTTGCTAAATATTTGCCATTAAGTATTCATGACTATAAGGGTAGAAAACAATGTGCCGTGCTCAGTTGCTCGATCATGTGCAACTGTTCGCAACCCCCTGGACCATAATCAGCCAGGATCCTCTGTCCATGGAATTTTCCCAGCAAGAAAACTGGCACTCCTCCAGTCTATCTTCCCAACCCAAGGATGGGACCTGTGTCTCCTGCATCTCCTGCTCTGGCTGCAGATTCTTTATCACTGAGCCACCTGCGAAAACAATGTAAAAATAGTAGCATACCTGCTTTGACAATTTTTCTACAGATATAGCTCAATTATACAAAAAAAGGTCTCAGCGACCTGGATAATCACGATGGTGTAGACACAAACTTAAAGCCAGACATCCTAGAGTGTGAAGCCAAGTGGGCCTTGGAAAGCAGTACTATGAACAAAGCTAGTGGAGGTGATGGAATTATAGCTGAGCTATTTCAAATCTTAAAAAGATGCTGTTAAAGTGCTGCATTCCAAGTTTGCCAGCAAACTTGGAAAACTCACAAGACTGGAAAAGGTCAGATTTCATTCCAATCTGAAAGAAGAGCAATGGCAAAGAATGCTCAGACTACCATGCAATTGTGCTCATTACACATGCTTGCAAGGAAATGCTCAAAATCCTTCAAGCTAGGCTTGAACAGACATGAGCTAAGAGCATCCAGATGTACAAGCTGGCTTTAGAAAAGGCAGAGGAACCAGAGATCAAATTGCCAACATCAGTTATTCCAGGAAAAAAAAACAACAACAAACATTTACTTCTGCTTCATTGACTGTGCAAAAGCCTTTGACTGTGTGGATCACAAAGAACTGTGGAAAATTCTTAAAGAGATGCAAATACCAGACTACATTACCTGCCTCCTGATAAACCTGTATGCAGTCAAGAAACAATAGTCAGAACTGGACTTACATCAAGGTTGTATATTGTCACTATGTTTATTTAGCTTGTATATGCAGAGTACATTGCTCAAAATTCCAGATAGGATGAAGCCCAAGCTGGAATCAATATTGCCTTAAGAAATATCAACAACCTCAGATATGCAGATGATACCACTCTAATGGCAGAAATGAAGAGGAGGTGAAAGAAGAGAGTGAAACGATGTCTTAAAACTCAACATTCAAAAAACAAAGATTACAGCATCTGGCCCCATCACTTCATGGCAAGGAGATGGGGAAGAAGTGGAAGCAGTGATAGATTTTATTTTCTTGGGTTTCAAAATCCCTGTGGACATTGAAATTAAAAGATGCTTGCTCCTTGGATGGAAAGCTATGACAAACCTAGAGTGTGTATTAAAAAGCAGAGATACCACTTTGCTGACAAAGACCCAAACAGCTAAAACTATGGTTTTCCCAGTAGTCATGTAAGGTTGAGAGAGTAGGACCATAAAGAAGGCTGAGGGCTGAAGAATGGATGCCTTCAAATTGTGGTGCTGGAGAAGACTCTTGAAAGTCCCTTAGGAGCAAAGGGATCAAATCAGTCAATCCTGAAAGATATCAACCCTGAATATTCATTGCAAAGACTGATGCTGATGCTGATGCTGAAGCTCCAATATTTTGGCCATCTGCTATGAAGAGCCAACTCTCTGGAAAAGACCTTGATGCTGGGAAAGATTGAGGGCAGGAGAAGGGGGTTACTGTGTATGAGATTGTTGGATGGCATCACTGACTCATTGGACATGAGTTTAAGCAAACTCCGAGAGATACTGGAGGATAGGAGAGCCTGGCATGCTACAGCTCATGGGGTCACAAAGAGCCCAACGTGACTTGGCAACTGAACAATAATAACAATATTGGAAAGTGAGGAAAATGTTTGAAAATCATGTATGTATATATCCGACAAAGGACTTGATTCCAAACTTTATGAAAATCTCTCATAAATAATACAAATCAAATTAGTAAAATTTATACAAAGGATTGGATAGATAATCTCACCAAGAAGATGTATAAATAGCAAGGTCATGTATAACAGTTTGCTCAGCATCTTTGCTTCTTAGGGACATGACAATAAAGTAAATTATGATCATGCCTAATTTTCTGTTTTATCTGAATTTTCATTTGGTATTTAACAGGAACAAAGATTATATTTTTATTTGTTTGGGTTACATTTCTATTGTTTGTTTCCCGCTTTGTGTGTGTGTGTGTATAAACCTAAGAAACTCATCAAGCTAAATTTTGTATCATTAGTACATTTTTAATTTGGGAAGAAAGATTTATAGGGACAATTGTTGATTCATTTTTAATGTGTTGCCATTCTTGGTGTGATCAACCCAATACTCAAATATAGCTGAGTCCCTTCACTGTTCACCTGAAACTACCACAACATTGTTAAATGGCTGTACCCCAATACAAAACAAAAAGATTAAAAACTAAAAGAACTATGACTTATGAAAAAAATCAAATATCTAATGTATTACTGTGGAGATATTGTTGAGACAAAGCTCAAACCACATAGCTAATTGCCAATAATTTTCCACTGGTTAAAATCAAGAAATTGATGCATTTATGTCACAAAAGAATTTCAGTGTCATTATTAACTTCTCTGGCACATATTTGCTGTATGTAGAATAGTCCTTGATTATCTAATTCTATTTCTATCCAAATTAATTTTCCCTCAGGTACTTCCTGATCTTCTGGGATTCAAAAATCCCTTGAGTTGCATTTTATTCCCCCAGAACCTGACTTTAGCTTTGTAACAGCTCCTCAAAACCATGTAGACTATTGTGGCTTCAATTTGTTCCCACCTAGCCACTTAAAACTGAGTTTGGATAGCTACATTACAATTGTAAGTTGGACAAACTGAAGTATTTCCCAAAGGGATCTATGTCTCATTACAAATGGAGACCTGAAATAATTGGAAAACATGTCTTAAGGAGAAAATATATTCCTCTGGTACAAACAAGTGAGAGAAAAGCAATCTATACTTAGGGTTTCTCTAGTGCCCCTGGTGACAGTGCAATTGTGTGTAGGTAGATGTCTACCCAGAAGGTCACTTTTTCAGGACACAGTTGTATGTTCCTCACACTTGGAGTATTGAGATGCAGAGTTCACTGCATGATCGGGCACCAAAGTTCATTATGTCCCACTGTTGGTGGGAGTAAGACTAGGAGAACCTGAGAACGGGTACAGACTGTGCTGTTCCCCAAACAGAGCAATGCTCTAGTAGCATGAAGATTAATTATGCTCTGAGATAATCTACAAAACAATGCACCACATCATTTTCGCAAATATATCAACACTTATTTGCACAGGAAATTGTTAGATAAAAAGTTAACAACCTGCAGTGAGCATACTTTGTTTATGGAAATTTCTTTTTAGAGTATGATACACATAAAGAAAACATTCTTTTATAAAAGTATACTACAAGAAAATTTTCAATAATGAAAAGATGCTAATCCCAGAACACCAAAGATAAAACGTGCCTAGTGTCTCAGAAACTGTCATCCCACATCTGTCACAAATTGATGTCCAATACAGTACTTTGTGTTTCCCTGATGGCTCAGTGGTAAAGAATCTGCCTGCAATGCAGGAGACACGGGTTCTATCCCTGGGTCAGGAAGATCATCTGAGAAGAGGAAATGGCAACCAACTCCAGTATTCTTGTCTAAGAAATCCCATAAATAGAGGAGCCTTGTGGATCTATGGGGTTGCAAAAGAGTCAGACAAGACTTAGCAACTAAACTACCACCACCACCACAATAATTTAGTTTTAATATTTTGAGTTATATATTAGTATAATCATAGGTTTTATATTTTCATTTCTCACTTCTTCCACTCAATATTTTTTTCATGAAATTTCTCTACACTTTTGTGTCTCAAGGCAGTTCATTCATCCTCATTGTTGTGTAGTCTTCCTAGGTATAAACTTACCATATAGTAATTTATTTAACCAAGAGCAGGCGTCAGTATACTTGACCTATAAGTTTTCATTGGAACTGAACATACCATTTATTTATATGCTATTCATGGTTGCTTTCATGATTCAGAGAAAACCTGAGGGTTGTGACGAAGTTTATGAACTGTGACCTCTAAAATGTACATTATTTAACACTACTGAAAAGTTTGTTAGGTCTTTAATGTGTTGAAGAAAATTGAGTTTAAGAAGAAAAGCTGAAGAAAATTTTAGTTCTATATTATTATAAATAAACCAGTGAAGAATAATTTGTGTATATCTTTTGGTTGGCATAGTCACTCATTTATTTTGGGCAACATTCAAAGAATTGCATTTTTTGAGTTGTATGACATGTACATGTCCAGCTGTATTAGACCCCCCCTTAGAGTTTTACAAGACTTCCCTGGTGGCTCAGATGGTAAAACGTCTGTCTACAATGTGAGAGACCTGGGTTTGATCCCTGGGATGGGAAGATTCCCTGGAGAAGGAAATGGCAACGCACTCCAGTACTCTTGTCTTGAAAATCCCATGGATGGAGGAGCTTGGTGCATTGCAGGCTACTACCCATGGGGTCGCAAAGAGTCGGGCATGACTGAGCGACTTCAGTTTTACAAAGTGTAGCAACAATTTTTATTCTGCTGTTAATGTGTCAAAGTCATGGTTGTTCCACATCCTCACCAAGAGTTTCTAATTCAAATATTTGCATCTTGCAATCTTTTAGGTTGATTAATTTGATCAATTTGATCAAACCAGTCAATCCTAAGGAAATCAACCCTGGATATTTATTGGAAGGACTGGTGCTGAAAACAGAGCTCCAATACTTTGACCACCTGATGTGAAGGGCTGACTCATTGGAAAAGACCCTGATGGTGGGAAAGGTTGAGGGCAGGAGGAGAAGAGGGTGACAGAGGATGAGATGGTTGGATGGCATCACTGTCTCAGTGGACATGAGCTTGAGCAAACTCTGGGAGATCATGAAAGACAGGGAAACCTGGTGTTACAGTTCATGGGGTCACAGATAATTGGACGATTTAGTGACTGAACAACGAAGAAAATCTTTAGATGAATCATAATACTGTGTTCATTTACTGTTATCTTTTAATTTGTTTTACTTACTGGAGTGCCGGGGTCCAGCCCCAGTGGATCCAGGGAACTCGAAGCAGGGACGGCACTGGCGTGGAAAGACTTATTTATTTATTGATATAAGATTAGATTAAGAAACAATAGTATAGTAGGAAAATTAAGTGGAGAAAGAGGGCTGAATAACTTGGATTACGTGGAAGACCAATAAAATTCCAGACAAGAAATTTGTACCATCTATGTTGGGCCACTGGCACTCACTTGAATATCTAAGGGTGCCTTACCTTAGGCTCCCTTTTGCGTGGGTTTTAACAGCCAGGGCAAGTAAGTAGACTTGGCGAGCCTCCGTGCCACAGATGGGAATTCAGCCTGAAATTAAAGTAAAGAGGAAAGGGAGGGAAAGGGAGAAAAGGAGAGAGAGAGAGAGAGAGACACGGTGGAAAGAGACACGATTGAAAGCCTTTCCTTAGGTGGGAAGCCTTTCACCAATATGATTTTTAACTCTTTAGAAAAGGCTCTGTATCTTTAAGATGCTTTTAAGCTTGTGTCTCTGGAGGTTGGGGGCTGCAAGCAATTCACAAGCTCTAAGAGGTCGGGGAACCTGTTAGGCAACTAGAGAGCAATCAGAGGAGGTTTAACTGAAACATCCCTTTCAAATGTAGAAGACTAAAGCCCTGAGTTGACTTTTTTCCAGAGAATATCAGAAGAGTGGAAAAGCAGAGTACAAAGTCTGGCAGATTTTTGGTTTTGGGGGTACATGCTCAGGAAATGCCAGGGGGAACTCCTGAAGTCTGATCACGACCTTGCGTATGTCAGCTTCCTTCCTCATGACCTTGTCACGGGTGGGATTCCTCACACTGGCTTCTGGCACTGGAGGGCTACTAAATTTGGATATCCACTTCTGTGAGGAATATATATGATTCTGAATTTGAATAACAAGCCACACCAAAGAGTCATGATTAAAAGCTTATGGCTTCCTGAAACTCATTCTATCCTCAAAGCTTCATGTCATCATTATTGCAGGTTAATACAGCCTAGATTAATAGTATAATTTTTTCCCTTGTATTTAAGCAAATTTAAAAACATTTTCCAAATTTCTAGTACTTTTCAATAGTAGGCATGGATTGAAACATCAGCAGAGTCATATTTTATAGACAAAGAGTGTATCAGCTGCAGAGGACATTACAGGTAATCTAGTTGAAGTCTTGTTTTACACAGGGGGCTCAGAGGCATTGAAAAGAAGTTTTGCCTTAGAGTTGCACTGCTACCTGAATCATAGCACATTTCTAGAGAGAGATATCTAGGGACATTAAATGTTTCTGCCTCTGTATTTAACACAGAACCTTGTGCTTATTGAATTGCTGAACACTCATGCTGCTCTATTTTCACAAATATAGTTATACAGCCAGTGACCCACATGTATCTCTCTATTTTCTGCATTGAACATATGCTCAAATCTATCATTGTTGCATCATATTTGTACTAAAGTATTTCAGTGACAGATGCTTCTTTGATGGCTCAACACTTACAGAATCTACCTGCGATTCAGGAGACATAGGAGTTGTGGGTTTGATCCCTGGGTCTGGAAGATGTCCTGGAGAAGGAAATGGCAACTCACTGCAGTATTCTTGCCTGAGAATTCCATGGACAGAGGAGCCTGGCAGGTTCCATGGGGTTGCAAAGAGTCAGACATGACTGAGCAACTAAGCACACACACACATTTCAGTTGCAAAGATGAAGGGGTCAAACTACAGGAACTTGACTATAGTATTAGTCTACCAATGGGGTTCCCAGGTGCACAGAGGTAAAGAATATGCCTGTCAATGCAGGAGACACAAGAGACACAGGTTCAACTCCTAGGCAGGGAAGATCCCCTGGAGGAGGAAATGGCAACCCACTCCAGTAGTCTTAGCAGGAAAGTTCTGTGAACAGATGGGCCTGGCAGGGTACAGTTCATGGTGCCACAAGAGTTGGACACAACTGAGGGACTGAATACACAAACAGAAATTAGCCTACTACACACTGTCATTGATAACACTGCAGTTGTACGATGATGATTTTTATTAGTCATTGGTGGATATATGAGATGGAAGTGATGTAAGAAGGGGAGTGAAGTGATGAGATTGAAGCAGATAGGCTAGAACACATCAATGTCTTTAGTGTAGATTTTTATTTTGCAAAATCTCAAGATAGAAGAGTTATTATACATTCTTATACTTTTTTAAATTTTATGTTTTGATTCCTAAAATAATTTTCCCATAATTGGTTCTTCAACCATGCAAGGAGAAGGCAATGGCAACCCACTCCAGTACTCTTGCTTGGAGAATCCCAGGGATGGAGGGGCCTGGTGGGCTGCCATCTATGGGGTCGCACAGAGTTGGATACAACTGAAGTGAATTAGCAGCAGCAGCAGCAGCAGCAACCATGCAAATTCTGGGAGAGGCAGAATCAGTCAGGCAGTTCCATTTTTGGCCTTCCATTTATTTATTTTTTTTTAAATGTTCATTTATTTAGCTATGTTGAATAATAGTATTCACTTATTTAGTTGTGTCTTCGCTGTGGCATGTGGGCTTGTTCATCGCAGAGCAATGACTCTTTAGTTAACAGCACACGTGCTTGGTGACTCCGTGGCATGTGAGACAGTTCCCTGACCAGGGATCGAACCCTCATCCCCTGCATTACAAGACAGATTCTTAACCCCTGGACTATCAGGGAACTCCCTGGCCTTCCATTTAATGGGCTTGTTTGTTTTGTTTTTTTTCTTTTTTTATATACCACACAAGTAGATCTAATAAAATGAGCCAATTTTAGGTAAAATTAGTCTTTAGATACTATAATAAATTTCCATTATATTGATGAAAGTTGGTTATTCATGGCAATCTATTGACAGTCTATTCTGCTTGGAATTTAATATATTTCAATGTTTTTCTGCCATATTTCTGCTCATAAGCAGCAATTCCAAAAGAGTTAGCATGAATTGATAAAATACGCTAGAGATAGACTTTTGAAGCTTTTCTCTAAAGCAAGAATTTTCTGGAGGTTTTTAATCTACCATGAGATCTTTGCCTAAAATGCCATAATCTCTAACAAAGTCCTCCCTGAGTATCAGAGGCATTTCTTAGACTTTACTTATATCTAGAATATTTTCACACAGGAAATTTTCTAGGGCAGTGTGAACACCTGAAACCTCAGTGGCTTTTAGCTTTATCATTTTAATAGGTAATTAAGAATGTCTTTCAGTCTTGCAAGGTTTTTCAAATACATGACCACATCCACACTTTCTCAACAAATAGATTTAGCTTTAGCCTTCAAGAAACAAAAACAAAAACAGATGAAATAGTCAAATATCAAGAGCCTATAGCTGTTTGTACCTGTATGTGTGTGTGCTCAGTCATGTCCTACGCTTTATGACCCCATGAACTGTAGTCTGCCAGAATCCTCTCTCCATGGAATTTTCCAGGTAAGAATACTGGAGTAGGTTGCTGTTTCCTCCTCCAGGGCATCTCCCGATCCAGGGATTGAACTTGCATCTCTTGCATTGGCAGGTAGATTCTTGGCCATTGTACCACCTAGTGTAATTAATATGCACGTCTTCATCGTGCCATTATTTTAGTATCCACACGGTGTGACGGACCTTCCCCTAAATCTGTTGTGTATACAATATATATACTGCAATATACGTATATATTTATACTATTCCTCTGGTAATTTTTTATTAGGTGTTTGTTTATTTTCCTTTTGTGACCCAGACAACATGGAGTGTTTTGGATAACAGTATGGAATGCTCAGTCCTTCAACAAAGAATGCTCACACATAGGATGAAATAAAATAACAGTTAAATAGATGACTGTTCATCACAAAAAGACAGAGACGTCAAAACAGACATGAGAAGAGGAATAAGGAAAGGAAATTATCATGGAGAAAGTGATGAAATTGATAGTTGATAAATATTTTAAAAAAACCAAACACTAAGTTGATGGCATCCAGCCCCATCACTGCCTGGTGAACAGAAGGGGAAAATGTGGATGCGGTGACAGATTTCCTCTTCTTGGGCAAATCACTGTGGAGGGCGGCTGCAGCCATGATAGCAGAAGGCAATTGCTTCTTGGCAGGAAAGCACTGACAAGCCCAGACAGTGTGTTGAAAAGCAGAGACATTACTCTGCCGACAAAGGTCCATATGGTCAAGGATATGGTCTTCCCAGTGGTCACATATGGTTGTGGGAGCTGGACCATAAAGAAAGCAGTGACAAAGAATTGAAACCCTGGAACTGTGGTGCTGGAGAAGACTCCTGAAGGTCCCTTGGACAACAAGGAGACCAAACCTGTCAATCTTAAGTGAGATCAACCCTGAATATTCACTAGAAGGACTGATGCTGAAGCTGAAGCTCCAATATTTTGGTCATCTGATGCGAACAGATCACTCATTGGAAAAATCCCTGATGCTGGGAAAGATTGAGAGCAGAAGGAAAAGAGGGCATCAGAGGATGAGATGGCTGGATGGCATCACCGATGCAATGAATGTGAACTTGTGCAAACTCTGGGAGATGGCCAGGGAGAGGGAGGCCCGGTGTGCTACAGACCACAGGGTTGCAAAGAGTCGGACATGACTGAGCGACTGGACAACAACAAAGACAGCATGGTGATGCACGAAACTAATGTCCTGTCCATTGGTCTTTATATCAATACTACTGTCCTGTCCATCAGTCCTTATAATGAAACTACTGTCCTGTCCATCGGTCCTTATAACGAAACTACTGTCCTGTCCATCGGTCTTTATACCAATACTACTGTCCTGTCCATTGGTCTTTATAACAAAACTACTGTCCTGTCCATCGGTCTTTATATCGATACTACTGTCCTGTCCATCAGTCCTTATAATGAAACTACTGTCCTGTCCATCAGTTCTTATAACGAAACTACTGTCCTGTCCATTGGTCCTTATAATGAAACTACTGTCCTGTCCATCGGTCCTTATACCGATACTACTGTCCTGTCCATCGATCCTTATAATGAAACTACTGTCCTGTCCATCTGTCTTTATACCGATACTACTGTCCTATCCATCGGTCTTGATACTACTGTCCTGTCCATCTGTCTTTATACTGATACTACTGTCCTGTCCATTGGTCTTGATACTACTGTCCTGTCCATTGGTCTTTATACCGATACTACTGTCCTGTCCATTGGTCCTTATAACGATACTACTCTTCTGTCTGTTGGTCCTTATAGCCTTCTTTCCTTCCTTTTATCCAAGCTTTATTCAGTTAAAATTCACAAATAGCACGTATAAGGTATTCAAAATGAAGATCTGATATATGTATGTGTTGTGAAATGGTCACCACAGTATGGTTAGTAAACACTTTGTTAATTCATAGAGTTAACATTTAGAGTATGTGTATGATAAGGACCATTAAGATCTACTCTCCTGGGAAATTTCAAGTTTATAACATAGAATGATTACCTAGAGTCATCATATACATTAGATCCCCAGAACTTATTCACTAAATAATAGTAAGTTTGGCCATTATTACTCATTTCACCCACCTTTGAGACTCTGGAGAAAAACACCAGTCTACGCTCTAATTCTATAAGTTTGAACTTTTAGGATTCAACGTATATGGGAAGCTATACAGTATTTATCTTTATCTGTTTGCCTATTTTAGTCAGCATAATGCATTTATGGTTCTTCCATATGCGGTAAACAAAGCTTCTTGAATTCTAAAAGACACAGTCTTGTCCCTCTCAAGACCCATCTGATTGTCAGATCCTCTGCCCACTATCATTTTATCTCCCAAGTACAATAATTATTAGATCTAAGCCTGAATATATCTATCAAAAGATACACTAGTTTTAGATTTTATTTTGGATTTTAAATCCTCATTTTTTATTTCATAGATTTTGAGATTTCTTAAAGGTTATATACTATTTAATCAATTAATGCTTCTTATTAGCATTAGCTTATATTTATTTGTATAGAAAGTACAGTGTATACCATAGAACATAAAGAGACTCAAAGATTTCTCAGGAAATAGAATAATTCTTGAGGTAGCCAAAATATTATTCAAATGAAAGAATAAAGCAGAAATATTTGACAAAATTAGAAAATTCTGGAAAGTTTTCAACAAAGGGAAAGCACCATATGTAAACTCTTGATACATGAATCGAAGTATGCAATATTTCAGAACTAAAATATTTTCTAAAACTTAGACTTTATAACAACAAATTCTCATTTGAACTGTTTAAGACAACTGTTTCTCTTGCATTGCTCAGGATAAGTTTATATTAAAAAAACACAACAATGTGTGTGTACTTGTGACTATGAGAGTGTGTGAAATAAAAACCTTTAAAATCACATTTAAAGTTTCAGTTTTTCCAGGGCCTGTTTCACATCCTTGTTCCTTAGGCTGTAAATCAGAGGGTTTAACATGGGAATCACAAGGGTGTAAAACAACGAGGACCTTTTGTCTTCATCTAGAGAGTAGGATGAACTCAGCCTGAAATACATGAAGAGCAGAGTTCCCTGGAAAATTGCCACGGCAGTTAGGTGGGAGGTGCAGGTGGAGAAAGCTTTGAACCTCCCTTCGGCAGAGTGGATCTTCAAGACTGCTAGGGTGATATAACAATAAGAGACAAAGACTCCTGAAATGGAGGTCAGTTCAACACAGCCAAAAAAAAAAATGAATAATGCTAATTCATTGACCCATGTATCAGAGCATGAAAGGGAGAGAAGTGGAGGTAAGTCACAAAAAAAGTGGTTAATCACATTTGACCCACAGAAACATAAGCGGAATGCTAATGTCGTGTGTATCAAAGTATCTGTCATTCCCAACAGGTAAACCCCCGCCATGAGCAGGGAACACACCCTGCTGGACATGCTGACTGCATAGAGCAAGGGGCTGCTGACGGCCTTGTACTGGTCATAGGCCATCACTGCCAGCAGGAGACACTCACAGTCTATAAAGTTAGAGAAGATCAAAAATTGCAGAGCGCAGCCATAGAAGGAGATTGATCTCTTTTTGGCTAAAAGGTCCACCAGCATCTTGGGGCCAATAGCTGTGGAATAGCAGAGGTCACAGAAGGAGAGGTGGCTGAGGAAAAAGTACATGGGTGTGTGCAACTGGGGATCCATCCTAATGAGGGTGATCATTCCCAGATTTGCCAGAAGGTTAATGAGATAGACAATAACAAACATGGTAAATAAGATCATCTTGACTCCAGGCTTCTCCGTGATTCCCCACAATATGAACTCAGTGAAGGAGGAGCAGTTTCCTCTTTGCATTCTTCTGTCATCTGGTCTAAACTCTTGAGGAAATGATCAAGAAAATGATACACGTAAGGGAACCACTTTGGGGGTGTTCACAAATATCTGCAGGGGAGAACACAATTTATTTCTGCAATGTTTTTTTTTTTTTCTTTAACATTCTCAGCCTGATGTGTCTAAGATCAGTGTTTTCTGCACACTATTTTGAAGATGTGATATCAGTTCATCCAAATATCCCTCTTGATACAAGGAAGGTAATGCTCAGAGGAACTGAAGAGTTCATGACAGCAACCAGTCGATCCCTAAAGGAAATTGGAAGGACCCGCTGATGCTGCAGCTGAAGCTCCAATACTTTGGCCACCTGTTGCAAAGAACCAACTCATTAGAAAAATCCTAATGCTGGGAAAGATTGAAGGCAGAAGAAGAGGCAGTAGAAGATGAGATGGTTAGATAGCATCACCAGCTCAATTGACATAGATTTGAACAAACTCCAAGAGACTGTGAGGGACAAGGAAGCCTTGAGTGCTGCAGTCCATGGGGTCACAGAGAGTCAGACATGACTTAGTGACTGGACAACAATGTAGGCAGTGACATTCTTCAGCAATTACATCTAGATTTGCACAGGTTTTTCAACTGCCCATCTCAGATACTTTTATTATTATCAGGCTGATAGCAATACCTCTTTAAAGAGTGCCCATTGATCAAGTCATTTTCTGAGTGTGTGTCTCCATGCATGCTCTGTAGCTAACCTCTGTTTGCCTTGTTGCGTTCTCATAGACTGCAGCCCTCCAGGCTCCCTATCCATGGGATTTTCCAGGCACGATTCTTATCCCAAGGAGAAAGAAACCTGGTGGGCTGCAGTTCATGAGGTCACAAAGAGTGAGACAGAACGTAGCAACAGAGCATACACTCAGAAAATGACTAAGTCAGTGGGCATTCTTAAAGAGGTATTGCCATCTACCTGATAATAATTAAAAATACCCGCAATAGATAGTTTTGAAACTTCTGTCTATTTCTAGATGTTGTTCCTAACTAAACTACCGCCATAAGCTCTTTAATTTCTCTGAGCACTGTATTCTTTGTATCGAGAAGGATATTTTGATGAATTGACATCTCGTTACATCGCCAAAGCAATGTGAAAAAAAACACCGATGCTGGAGACAGCAGGCTGAGAGTATATAAATAATCATTCACTATGCTGAAAAAATTCCTTGGATACAAAATTTTATTTTCATTATCATGTTGCACATAAAACATAATTTAAAATATTTATTTATTTTTTTAATTTAATTTTTTTAATTTTAAAATCTTTAATTCTTACATGTGTTCCCAATCTCGAACCCCCCTCCCATCCTCCTCCCCATAACATCTCTGTGGGTCATCCCCATGCACCAGCCCCAAGCATGCTGTATCCTGTGTCAGACATAGACTGGCGATTCGATTCTTACATGATAGTATATATGTTAGAATGCCATTCTCCCAAATCATCCCACCCTCTCCCTCTCCCTCTGAGTCCAAAAGTCCGTTATACACAGCTGTCTTTTTTCCTGTTTGCATACAGGGTCATCATTGCCATCTTTCTAAATTCCATATATATGTGTTAGTATACTGTATTGGTGTTTTTCTTTCTGGCTTACTTCACTCTGTATAATCGGCTCCAGTTTCATCCATCTCATCAGAACTGATTCAAATGAATTCTTTTTAACGGCTGAGTAATACTCCATTGTGTATATGTACCACAGCTTTCTTGTCCATTCATCTGCTGATGGACATCTAGGTTGTTTCCATGTCCTGGCTATTATAAACAGTGCTGCGATGAACATTGGGGTACATGTGTCTCTTTCAATTCTGGTTTCCTCGGTGTGTATGCCCAGAAGTGGGATTGCTGGGTCATAAGGTAATTCTATTTGCAATTTTTAAGGAATCTCCACACTGTTCTCCATAGTGGCTGTACTAGTTTGCATTCCCACCAACAGTGTAGGAGGGTTCCCTTTTCTCCACACCCTCTCCAGCATTTATTGCTTGCAGATTTTTGGATCACAGCCATTCTGACTGGTGTGAAGTGGTACCTCATTGTGGTTTTGATTTGCATTTCTCTGATAATGAGTGATGTTGAGCATATTTTCATGTGTTTGTTAGCCATCCGTATGTCTTCTTTGGAGAAATGTTTATTTAGTTCTTTGGCCCATTTTTTGATTGGGTCATTTATTTTTCTGGAATTGAGCTGCAGGAGTTGCTTGTATATTTTTGAGAGTAGTTGTTTGTCATTTGCTTCATTTGCTATTATTTTCTCCCATTCAGAAGGCTGTCTTTTCACCTTGCTTATATTTTCCTTTGTTGTGCAGAAGCTTTTAATTTTAATTAGATCCCATTTGTTTATTTTTGCTTTTATTTCCAGAATTCTGGGAGGTGGATCATAGAGGATCCTGCTGTGATTTATGTCTGAGAATGTTTTGCCTATGTTCTCCTCTAGGAGTTTTATAGTTTCTGGTCTTACATTTAGATCTTTAATCCATTTTGAGTTTATTTTTGTGTGCGGTGTTAGAAAGTGATCTAGTTTCATTCTTTTACACGTGGTTGACCAGTTTTCCCAGCACCTTGTTAAAGAGATTGTCTTTACTCCATTGTATATTCTTGCCTCCTTTGTCAAAGATAAGGTGTCCATATGTGTGTGGATTTATCTCTGGGCTTTCTATTTTGTTCCATTGATCTATATGTCTGTCTTTGTGCCAGTACCATGCTGTTTTGATGACTGTGGCTTTGTAGTAGAGCCTGAAGTCAGGCAAGTTGATTCCTCCAGTTCCATTCTTATTTCTCAAGATTGCTCTGGCAATTCGAGGTTTTTTGTATTTCCATACAAATCTTGAAATTATTTGTTCTAGTTCTGTGAAAAATATGGCTGGTAGCTTGATAGGGATTGCATTGAATTTGTAAATTGCTTTGGGTAGTATACTCATTTTCACTATATTGATTCTTCTGATCCATCAACATGGTATATTTCTCCATCTATTAGTGTCCTCTTTGATTTTTTTCATCAGTGTTTTATAGTTTTCTATATATAGGTCTTTAGTTTCTTTAGGTAGATATATTCCTAAGTATTTTATTCTTTTCGTTGCAATGGTGAATGGAATTGTTTCCTTAATTTCTTTTTCTACTTTCTCATTATTCGTGTATAGGAATGCAAGGGATTTCTGTGTGTTGATTTTATATCCTGCACCTTTACTATATTCATTGATGAGCTCTAGTAATTTTCTGGTGGAGTCTTTAGGGTTTTCCATGTAGAGGATCATGTCATCTGCAAACAGTGAGAGTTTTTACTAGTTTTACAATCTATTAGTATAGCATGCACTGATAGCAATGAAAATAATTGTAATTGATCCTAGTCTTTAGTATTTAGTGAGACAAGAAATAAGTAACACTGAAATTTTTCTCTAAATATTCATCACTGCTTTGCCACATGACTTATTACCTACTTACAGAGTTTCTGCTGCCAAAGGAGGAGGCTCTTGAACAAAGAAAAATGCTAAAATGAAGTGAAGACCACAGAATCTAACACCTACTGTTGCATCTCTTTGGATTTTAATGGACTTTTATATTATAAAAATGGAAATAAGTTCAGGGACGATAAATGCTTCTGCGATACGTAGGTTTCTCTGTCTAGGATGAAGGCATTATGTGTCTGTCATATGTTTGCATGCAGATTGCATATCTCTGATGTAGATAAGAACAGTGAGTGGGTAAGGAATTTTTTCTTTTGATCTTAGCAGCTATGGGGCTTCACATGAAGATGAATATGCTCATTTTAATTTTTACATTCACTCATACATTATATTTTAAATAAAAGAGAACAAACCTACCAAGCCCCCTTTAAATTCACCTATATGTTACTCTGATTTGAAAAGGAGTAATATCTTTCCTATAAACCAGAATCAAAATAAATTAATTTAATAGTTTTATTATAGATATTAACAACCACAGAATCTGCCAGTTCTGAGAAGAAAATATTGTTCCTGAACATTAAACTACAGAATGTATTCAACTGAGTAAACAGGTATAAAATGTTGTATTTATAAATTGATTTTCCCCCAAATGGGAATGTTTTTGTCCTATGTTCTTTAAATCAGGACCTCAAAACCTACCTGAGATGAGCTGGTCTTAGGTAGCTGAACAGTAAGCAGATAGCATTTTATTTTACCAGGTACATTGGGATGTAAATCCCTGGGCCACTGCCTTTGGGTGTTGGTGTTGTACAAACATGTCATTAATTATGTTTCTGCTTCTGCATATTGGCTCATGAATCAGGGACAATTTTAGCACAGGATGACTTTGTACACATCAGTTATTTAGTGATCTTGTCACTAAGTTAATCTAGCACAAGGGGGGCTTCCCTCGTAGATCAGTTGGTAAAGGATATACCTGCAATTCAGGAAACCCGGGTTTGATTTCTGGGTCAGGAAGATCCCTGGAGAAGGAAATGGCAACCCACTCCAGTACTCTTGCCTGGAAAGTCCATGGGGTCCCAAGGGTTGTACAAAACTTAGTGACTAAACCACCACCAAGGATGAAGCAGTGCGAGTGAATACAGAGAGAAATGTCTCCATAATATATGATGAAAATACTTAAAATGTTGAAAAACCATGCATTTGTATATATAACAATTTGTATCCAAAATATATGAACTTTCATCAATAGTAAAAAAAAAAAAAAAGTGAGCAAAAAAAAAAAATACTTTCAACAAGATGATAAATCAGCAAGATGTTAATGCTTAAGAATTTCATTTTTTTGTGAATCAGTAGGTATTAAGGCAGTGGCATGGAGAAGGCAATAGCACCCCAGTCCAGTAGTCTTGCCTGGAAAATCCCATGGATGGAGGAGCCTGGTGGGCTGCAGTCCATGGGGTGGTGAAGAGTCAGACATGACTGAGCGACTTCACTTTCACTTTTCACTTTCATGAATTGGAGAAGGAACTGGCAACCCACTCCTGTGTTCTTGCCTGGAGAATCCCAAGGATGGGGGAGCCTGGTGGGCTGCCATCTATGGGGTTGCACAGAGTCGGACACAATTAAAGCTACTTAGCAGCAGCAGCAGCGGCAAGGCAGTGGCAATAAAGCCACAGTAAGATAATGTGACTTTAATGTTAATGGACTGAAATTAAATACTGATCATAACTAATGTTCTCTTTCATCTGAATTCTCATTTGTGAAATACACAGGCTTTCTTATCAGTTTGGGTATTTTCTCAGTTCTTTTCAATGTTTTTGTTTGTTTTTCTACTTTTTTCTTATAAATCTGAGAAATTATTTATGCGAAAATTCGTAAGTGTAATATATATAATTTTGTAAAAGTGATTCTCAATTTTTTAAAATGCCTTTATATATGCCATTGTCATTCTTGCCTATGAGGAGCTCAACACTGAAATGTCACCTGTAACGTGGGGAGATATCATTGAGGCCAATCTCAAACCACAATATGATTGCTAATAATTTCCCACTAAAATTAAGAAGGGCTCCCATGTAGCTCAGTGGTAAAGAATGCAACTACCAATGGAGGAGACTCAGGAGACATATGTTCGATCCCTGGGTCAGGAAGATCCCCAGAGGAGGAAATGGCACCCCACTGCAGTATTCTTGCCTAGAAACTTCCATGGACAGAGGAGCCTGGCAGGCTACAATCCAGGGGTTGCAAAGAGTCGGACATGACTGAGCACGCAGGCATACACATCACACACACACACACACACACACACATACACACACACACACACAAAATCACGAAACTGATTATGTTTCAAAAGCATTTTGATATCATTATTTACTTCTCTGTTACACATATGGTGTATGTACAGATGTTCTCAATCCCCTAATTCTACTCCTATCCAAATTAATTTTTCCCTCAGGTATATCCCTATCTTCAGGGATGCAAAAATCCCTTGGGTTACATTTTGTTCAGCCAGAAGCAAGTGTTAGTTTTTCAACAGGCCTGCTCCTCAAAAACATGTGCACTATCATCATTTCTACCTTCCCCCACATAACAATTTAAACCTGAGTTTAGGCAGCTGCATTAGAAATTGCAAGGTGAGTAACCTAAAATATCTCCCAATGGGATCGATGCTTCATTACAAATGGAGATTTTAAGTAATCAAAAAACGTCTTAAAGAGAAAATGTATGCTTCAGATACAAGTGAGGAAAAAACAATTGTTTTTTCGTGTTTTGCTGACACGAAAACAATTTCATGTTGGCAAATACTACCCAAAGATGATCATTTTTTAGAATATAATTGTTAGTTCCTCAAACCTTGAGTAGTACGACACAGAGCTCATTGCATGATCTGGTATTAAAGTACATTTCAGCTCCCTGCTGCTGTGAGTGACCAGGAGAGTCAGTGGGTGGACGAATGCAGTGCTGTTCTACAAGAAAGGCAGCACTTTCAGTGATATAAAGATCCATAAGGTACTGAGATACTCTGGTAATTATACTCTCCATCAATTTCATAAGTCTATATGAATAATCATTTTATATAAGAATATTTTAGACAGAAGTAAATTAATATTTTTTATAATCTCATAGAAAAAAAGAAAGACAGTGATTTTAAAGTATAATATACATACAGACGGAGAAGGCAATGGCACCCCACGCTAGTACTCTTGCCTGGAAAATCCCATGAATGGAGGAGCCTGGTGGGCTGCAGTCCATGGGGTCACTAGAGTTGGACATGGCTCAGTGACTTCATTTCACTTTTCACTTTAATGCATTGGAGAAGGAAGTGGCAACCTGTGGGGCCCTAAGTGGGAAACCTTAAAAAAGAAGGGCTAGCTTTGCAGTTTAGAACTAAGATGGCACCTGGCGGAAGAGATAGGGGCGTGGTCTATATTACAGTTTTTGATTGGCTTTCTTGATTTCCATGCACATGGACAGCGCGTGATCACCATAGACTTCTGTTATAATGAAGGCACATGACGATTTGACCTTTAACGTGATTGGTGCAACTATGGAAAGTTCCTCGCAAAACCCCCTTGCTTGCCTATATAAACCAAGAGTTTGTGGCAATAAAGCGGAACTGCTTAGACGGAACCGCTGTTGCGTGTTATTGTCTCTCGCTGGCTGAGGGGCTCAGTTGGCGGACAGCAGGCTCCCCTCTCCTCAGGACCCCTCAGCTTTGCTGAGGGAAGTTCCACTGCCTCTCTCTTTCTGCGGAGCACCCCCTGCAGCAACCCACTCCAGTGTTCTTGCCTGGAGAATCCCAGGGATGGCAGAGACTGGGGGGCTGCCGTCTATGGGGTAGCACAGAGGCAGATATCACTGAAGTGACTTAGCAGCAGCAGCATACATAAAGAAAAAGTTTCCATCTAAAAATGTAGACTTCAAAAAATCTTTCAAAAATGGGAAGATTCCTGCACCCAGAACCAAAAAAAAAAAAAAAAAAAAAAACCCCACTAGATTCTCTGAAACTGTCCCTACATCCATCAGAAGTTGATTTTCCATTTGATACATGAGTTTGCATATTTTTAAGGTATAAAGTAGTGAGATCATACAGCTTTTACACTTCTATGTCTGGATTTTTTCACTTAAGATTATGTTTGTGAAGTTTTCCCATGCTCTTGTATGAGGATGTAGTTATTCATTGTCATTGCTGTGTACTTTTCCAGTGTACAAACTTATCATAAAGTCATTTGTCTAGTCTAAAGCAGGAGTCAGTGAACTTGACCTGTTAGGTTTTATTGGAGCTGTGATACACCATTTATTCATGTATTATGGATGGCTGCTTTTGTGATAGAGGACAAAACAGTTCAGATGTAACAAGATTTTCTCATCTACAAACCCTAAAATATACATGATTAAATACTTTCAGAAAAGTATGTCATCTTGATCTAATGTATTAAAAGAAATGAGTTGGTTTTGGTGTTGCACTACTGTAATTAATACAGTGGTGAACATTTCTATGAATGCCTTTTGGGTGCATATTCATTCTATATGCTTGGACATGCTTCTAGGAATGATATTTTTGGTCTTCAGATATTTATTTGTTCAGCTATAGGAGACGCAGACATAGAATTTTGCCAAGTGCAGTGTCAAATCTCAATCTACTCTCAATGCATAAAAACCATGGTTGTTTCACATCCTCAACAATAGTAGATACTTGTTTACTATTTGGTGTGTAAACAAGTACTTTTGCCATTTGGTTAGTGTCAACACAACTCTTAACGTTTTATTTCACTTCCATTTACTTCAGCACTAATAAAGTCAGATATCTATCCGCTTCTATAAGTGAAAATTTGCAGCCTCGAGCCATGAGCTACTCCAGAATTCATGATCTCCAGAGGAGAGGATTTTGATCTGGAGTCAGAGAGGAGGCTTGATCACTTGAAGGTTTTGTGTAATAAAGTTTTATTAAAGTATAAATGGATAGAGGAAGGTCTGACATAGACATCAGAAGGGGGCAGAAAGAATGACTCCCTTGCTAGCTTTCAGCAAGGAGTTATATATCTGTTAAAGAATCACCTAAAAGCAGAGAGTTGCATCAGGCCCCTCTCCCACAATATGCATTTTGAGACAGCACGGGGCACAAGGTGAGTCATCCCCGGCCATGAAACAATTGACATGAACCTTAAAGAAAGGTAGATTTCCAAGCAATTACATAGTTTCATTAACATAGCTTAAGAGAAAATTCCCATGAGTAAGACATATGGATTTGTTGAGCCATTATCAGTTCAAGGTTTGAGAAAAGTTAAGTCCAGGCTGAACCAGGGGTCTTCCTGACAACACAGAATTTAAAACAAACCTTGCTGGGAGCCAGCGTGAGGAATCCCGCCCATGGCAAAGGTCATGAGGAAGGAGGCTCAGCATACGCAAAGGCGGGATAGAGCCTCAGGGGTCCCCCTGGAAATTCTCAAGCATCTACCCCCAAAACCAGAGTCTACCTACCTTACTGCATTATGCCTTTCATTAACTCCTCTGACATTAACATGGGATATTCCCCGCCACCTTTTTCTGGAAAAAGTTAACTTAGAGCTCCCGCTAACAGTCTCCTGTGTATAAAAAGAATGTCTCGGCTTAAACCCCTCTGATAGCTTTCTAACTTACCTGACCGGTCTGTCTGGATTTTTACAACTGAGCATGTGAATTGTTTACAGCCTCCCAAGTGCCAGAGGCACTGAAAGCTTAAGATATTCTAGGAAAAATCATTAGAATAAAACTGATTGAGGGTTGCATTGTTGAGCCAATACTTGCTGCCAAGTTTTCATTTCTTTTAATGTAACTTTATTTAGTACTTTGAAGGTGATGCAGATTAAGGAAAAACACTACAGGGAAAATGAGATTAACATTCATTAAGGAAGAGAGCCATAAAATGGTAACAGGCCTTTTGGCCAGAAGATAATGTAAATCACCTGAGACCCTTTGTATACAGAAAGATTTGCAGAAAGAAAGCCTGGTCTTGATAAGGGTCAGGGCTGCTGACCCTGCATAACTTTGTATTATCCATTGATCTCTACGTACAACCAAAAGTATGAAAAGCTTTCCTGGAAAATAAAAGACGGACCAGTTCCTGGAAAGACTGGTTTCCCCCGTGTGGTCTTTTCTTGTTCTCTGCCTTTCTGGCTGAATTCCCATCTGGAGCGTGGAGGCTCACCATGTATACTTACTTGCCCTGGCTTCTAAGACCCACGAAAGAGGGAGCCCAAGGCAGGGCACCCTCCGCTATTCAAGTGGGCGTCAGTGGTCTACGTAGGAGGTGCAAACTCCTTGTCTTGGAGTTTTATTGGTTTTCCACATAAACCATGGAATATCAGCCTCTTTTCTCCTCTGTTTCTTCACTACATTATTCTTCCCTAATCTCTCTTTAAATTTCTAATTAATCTCTCTTTAATCGCCGACTCCGTCACCGCTTTGAATTCCCTGGATCACCAGGGGCTGGACCCCGGCACCTTCTTTAAATTTTGTGCAGAGAAGGAACAAACAAAACAAACAGACAAAAAACATCTGCCACTTGCAGCTTATTTCCTCTTCTTGGGGAGCTCTAGCCTTCCTGCTTGTTACCTTCTCATAAGGAGTCCATGAGATGTTGAACTTGGATAACAGGGCATGTAACACAGCTGTTTTTAAAAGTTTTGTCCTACTAAAACTTACACTGTCTTAATGGCTTCATGTAATTGACATTTCAGGTTGAGTGAGTGAGTGAAAGTCACTCAGTCGTGTCCAACTCTTTGCAATCCCATGTACTATACAGTTCATGAAATTCTCCAGGCAGAATACTGGAATGGGTTGCCTTTCCTTTCTCCAAGGGATCTTCCCAACCCAGGGATCAAACCCAGGTCTCCCACATTTCAGACAGATTCTTTACCAGCTGAGATACAAAGGAAGCCCTAGAATACTGGAGTACGTAGCCTATCTCTTCTCCAGAGGATCTTCTGACCCAGGAATTGAACCGGGGTCTCCTGTGCTGCAAGTGGATTCTTTACCAACAGAGATACCTGGCCTATATGTTCAGATCAATTCTTTGACTGAGTGTGAAGTGACTCTTTTTGCTTTTTCCTCATATTCTTTCCACTCAAGTGGGCCTTAGAAAGCATCACTACTAACAAAGCTAGCGGAGGTGATGGAATTCCAGTGGAGCTGTTTCAAATCCTGAAATATGATGCTGTGCAAGTGCTGCACTCAACATGCCAGCAAATTTGGAAAACTCAGCAGTGGCCACAGGACTGGAAAAGGTCAGTTTTCATTCCAATTCCAAAGAAAGGAAATGCCAAAGAATGCTCAAACTACCACACAGTTGCACTCATCTCACATGCTACTAAAGTAATGCTCAAAATTCTCCAAGCCAGGCTTCAGCAATACATGAACCGTGAACTCCCTGATGTTCAAGCTGGTTTTAGAAAAGGCAGAGGAACCAGAGATCAAATTGCCAACTGCTGGCGACGGAATGAAACACCAACACTGCAGAGTGGTTTGAATCTTTATATTTTAACAATTGCTTCTTACAGCTGCTTTATTTTATATACCTTGCACAACAACCTACAGGGCAAGTTGCCAAGCACTATGATTCAGAGACTATACAGTGCGCAGGTGCAGGGCGAGATAACCTTTATCTTAACTTATTTACTGCAGCTAAGACTTTGTTTTGGGGAACTTCCTTATCAACTTAGAATCCGTTTGTCCCTGGGTCTGTTCCTTTTGAGGAATCAGAGAAACATCCTTGTGTGCAAGAAATGTTCTTTTCCCATGGGAACAAACAGGATTTTTAGCTGAACATCTCGTTTGCAAGAATGTTCAGCCCTGGTTGAGAGTCTCATTTGCAAGCACTTCTCAACCTTCCTTATACCTTGTTCCCTACACCAACATCTGGATCATGGAAAAAGGAAGAGAGTTCCAGAAAAACATCTATTTCTGCTTTATTGACTATGCCAAAGGCTTTGACTGTGTGGATCACAATAAACTGTGGAAAATTCTGAGAGAGATAGGAATACCAGACCACCTGAACTGCCTCTTGAGAAATCTGTATGCAGGTCAGGAAGCAACAGTTAGAACTGGACATGGAAGAACAGACTGGTTCCAAATAGGAAAAGGAGTACATCAAGGCTGTATATTGTCACCCTGCTTATTGAACTTCTATGCAGAGTACATCATGAGAAATGCTGGACTGGAAGAAGCACAAACTGGAATCAGATTGCTGGGAGAAATATCAACCTCAGATATGCAGATGACACCACCCTTAAAGCAGAAAGTGAAGAGGAACTAAAAAGCCTCTGATGAAAGTGAAAGAGGAGAGTGAAAAAGTTGGCTTAAAGCTCAACATTCAGAAAACTAAGATCATGGCATCCAGTCCCATCACTTCATGGGAAATAGATAGGGAAACAGTGGAAACAGTGTCAGACTTTATTTTTTTGGGCTCCAAAATCACTGCAGATGGTGACTGCAGCCATGAAATTAGAAGACACTTACTCCTTTGAAGAAAAGTTATGAGCAACCTAGATAGCATATTCAAAAGCGAGACAGTACTTTGCCTACTAAGGTCCGTCTAGTCAAGGCTATGATTTTTCCTGTGGTCATGTATGGATGTGAGAGTTGGACTGTGAAGAAGACTGAGCACCGAAGAATTGATGCTTTTGAACTGTGGTGTTGGAGAAGACTCTTGAGAGTCCCTTGGACTGCAAGGAGATCCAACCAGTCCATTCTGAAGGAGATCAACCCTGGGATTTCTTTGGAAGGAATGATGCTAAAGCTGCAGCTCCAATACTTTGGCCACCTCATGCAAAGAGTTGACTCATTGTGCCGCGGCCAGCGCAAGCAAGAGTCGCACCTGCACAGGGAGAGAACGGAGCGTCCCCGCTAAGAAAAATAAGAGAGAGACAAAAGATGGGGTTGAGAGGATCAGACCAAAATGGCTGATGCCTTCCTTTATTGTGCTGCAGTATATATAGGATAAAGTACGTGACTTCTGACATTCACAAGATTGTTCTTAAACTCTAAATACGATCACAAGACCCTTACCATTGTGTACAGATCACAATAAGATAATCTATCTTCTATCAATAAGATAATCTATCTTCTATGAAATGTTGCAAGAACCAAACGTCCTGGAGCCTTAAGGGTAATAAATTCTTCAGGGGGGCGGGACAGGGAGCTTAGGAACATGCCTAAGGCTCTGCATAACGCCGAGCAGCTCCCAAGACTTAACCCTTCACGGGCAGTCCCCCACACATTGGAAAAGACTCTGATGCTGGGAGGGATTGGAGGCAGGAGGAGAAGGGGACAACCGAAGATGAGATGGCTGGATGGCATCATGGACTCGATGGACGTGAGTCTGAGTGAGCTCCGGGAGATGGTGATGGACAGGGACGCCTGGCATGCTGCGATTCATGGGGTTGCAAAGCATTGGACACGACTGAGCTACTGAACTGAACTGAAAGTCATATTTTATAGAGGCACATCATATCGCCTGAAAAGAGCTTTAGAAGTAATATAGCTTAAATCCCTCTTCTACACAGGGTGATCTGAGGGATAGGAAGCAAGAATGAGGTATTTAGAATGGTGTTCCTGCCTGGATTATAGCATGATTCTAATGAAAGAGAAAGACATCCAAGGTGGTTAATGATTTCTGCCTCTAGCTTTTAACCCAGATCCTCCTACTTACTGGTGTGTTGAACATTACTGCTTTTCTATTTGTAATGAGTATACTTGTACAGCCTGTAACAAGTATGAGTCTGTCTATCCTCTGCATTAGACATTTACAAAATCTATCATTGCTTTGCCATGATTCAGTTCAGTTCAGTTTCTTAGTCATATCTGACTCTTTGCGACCCCATGGACTGCAGCACGCCAGGCTTCCCTGTCCATCCCCAACTCCCAGAGCTTGCTCAAACTCATGCCGTTGAGTTGGTGATTGCCACGTTTATGTTAAAGTATTTCAGTGGCAAGGATGAAGAAAGAGGTCAAGATATAGGAATTTGACTGTAATATTAAAACATTACATATATCATTGACAAATTGCTTTTGCATAATGGTATTTTCCATGAGTCATTGGTGCATGTATGAGGATAATGTGATGTGAAGACATTAAAATGGTAAAGAATGAAGAACACTGAAGTTGACAGGCTACAATAAAGTTTTTGATGTATTGTCCCCCTTTTTTTCCACAGATTACTGTCAAGAAAGAAGAATCATTTTGCCCAAATTCCTCTCTGAAATTCCTGTTTAGAAATTATCTAAAAAAATTCCATAATTTCTCATTAATTTCTTCAATTTGAGGAGAGGAAGCCTACAATTAACTGAACCAGTCAGTTCTATTTTTGGAATTCCATTTAATGGGTTTAAAATATTCTTCTATTTACATATTCCTCACTATATACAATAAAATGGGTTAGCATTCATGTTGAATTAGTCTTTAGATGGTGACATAAAACTTATCATATATATGAAGATGGATTAATTAGATCCATGTTTATTAATTGCTGAATTGGTAGCTCACTGGCTCCCTATTTTAACTATATTTCTGGCTATATTTGCTGCCATTTTGCTGCTCATCAGCAACAAGTCAAAAGAAGTCTGAGTGAATTGATGAAGTATGCCAGGAGTACACATATTTAAGTCTTTTCTATTATGCAGGAATTATCCTAATTTTTTCACTATGAGAATTTTTCTTAACATGGCATAGTGCTTTACAAGTACCACCCTGAACAACAGAGGAATTGTGTAGGCTTTATTTTTCCATTCTGAAATATTGTCACATAAGGTCATTTTACAATGGCAGCAAGAAAATTGAAGACCATCAGAGGCTATTAATCTTATAATTGCAATGGATGAATATGTCTCTTTCAGTACCTTATGGTATTTTAAATACATGGTCACATCCCAGCTTTCTCAACAAACTAATTTAGTGCTTTAGCCTTCAGGACACCAGATCAAAAGCAGATGAAATAGTCACATAGCAAGAACTTAGAGCTCATTCTTTCTAGTGAAATTAATAAGCATGTCTTTATAGTATGTTATCTTAATGTCCAAAACCATTTTATGGACCTTCAAAACAAACATGTGCATATGTGTTCAATATGTTAACTATATTCTGATATACATTTTTTAAGCTGCTTATCAAACCCTTGTTTTACTACTGACATATAATTAGCAGTGAAAAAGTGTTGTATTCTATTTTTAGTTTATTATACTTTCGTTTATTTGATCTTCCAGACAACATGCAGTGCTTTGTTTATATAATGCAATGCTCAGTCTTTAGCAAAGAACTCTGATAAACAGGGTGATATAAAGTAATTTTTTAAATAGGTGTTTTTTTTGTGAACACAAAGAGACAAAGAGGAGTATTTGCATGCAATGTGGGAGACCTGGGTTTGATCCCTGGGTCGGGAAGTTCCCCTGGAGAAGGAAATGGCAACCCACTCCAGTATCCTTGCCTGGAGAATCCCATGGATGAGCCTGGTGGGCTACAGTCCATGGGGTCACAGACATTCGGATACAACTGAGCGAGCTCACTTCACTTCAAGAGTAAGGAAAATGGGAAGGAAATTGGTGTGCAGAGAGTCACAGAAGAATCGATAGCTGATAATGAAGCACAATTATGTACTTTACCATGATTCTGTCCACTGTGCCTTAACTTCTTTTACCTTTTTTTTTTTAAACTATATTCAGATAAAATTGACAAATAACATGCTTATGATATAGGGCATGAAGATTTAATATATGTGTACACTGTGAAATAATTACTACAATAAAGTTAGTTAACACAGTCATCAATTTACATAGCTATCACTTTGAGTGTGCATACCATGGAAACCCTTAAGAACTCCTCTCTCAGCAAATTTCAGTCTTACAATACACAACTGTTAACTAGAGCCACAGTGCACATTAGAGCCCCAGAACTTACCCATCGAGCAACAGGAGGTCTGTAAACTTTGACCAACATCACCCATTGCTCCCACCTTTCAGCCCGTAGCAGCAGCCACTCTACTCTCTATTTCTATGTGCTTGACCAGTTGGATTCCATGTGTTTGTGAGTCCATACAGTACTTGTCTTCCTCTGTATGAATTATTCCATTAGCATTTCCCCCTCACGGTTCTTCCCTGTTGTAGCCAATATGACTTCTTCTAACAGGCATGGACTCGTACACTTCAAGATCAGAGGAACTCTCAGATCCTCTGCCTGCTATGTTTTCATCTCCTAAATTGAATCCTTTTCTGATTTGACTGAATATCCAAAGATGCCTTTCCTTTAGACTGGTTTTAGATATTTTTACTTTTGAATAATAGACCACTATGTGTTATCACATGATGAATTTCAGGCTTATTATGAACTACTTGACTGTTTAGTTAATACATTATTAATGCTAGCTTATATTTAGTAGTATTTAAACTACAAGATGTATTGTAGTACATAAAGAACTGTAGTACATAAGGCTCAAAGATCAATGAACAAAATGCACTGTATATCTTTAGTGTAATTTAAATAGTGCTTGACTAAAAACTGAACAAAATTCACATATTGAAAAAGTCAGTAAAGTTTTTCCCAGAAACTACTACCATGTACAAATTCTGGAAATATAAAGAAGCATGACAGGTGGGGGGAATAGAAATATACTTCAAATAGAAATTATGTTTCTCATGTAACCTACCATTTAGTTTTAATAAATCAACAATCACCATATATGTATGTATGGATGTGTATGTGTGCACGTACACAAAATATAAATTTTTAAAACCATTTATCCTTCAATTTGTTCAGAGTCTGTTTCACATCTTTATTCCTTAGACTATAAATCAGAGGGTTCAACATGGGAATCACAAGGGTGTAAAACAAAGAGGTCATTTTGTCTTCATCTAGAGAGTAGGATGAACTCGGCCTGAAATACATGAAGAGCATCGTTCCCTGGAAAATTGCCACAGAAGTTAGGTGAGAGACACAAGTAGAGAAAGCTTTGAACCCCCCTTTAGCAGAGTGGATCTTCAAGACTGATAGGATAATATAACAATAAGAGACAAGAACTCCTGAAACTGTACTCAGTTCAATGAAGCCAAAAGCAGTAAATATCAGTAACTCATTGACCTGTGTGTCTGAGCAAGATAGCAATAGGAGAGGAGCAACATCACAGAAAAAGTGGTTAATCTCATTTGACCCACAGAAACATAAGCGGAATGCTAATGTCATGTGTATCAAAGTCTCTGCTATACTCACCAGGTAAACCCCCGCCATGAGCAGGGAGCACACCCTGCTGGACATGCTGACTGCATAGAGCAAGGGGCTGCTGATGGCCCTGTACCGGTCATAGGCCATCACTGCCAGCAGGAGACACTCACAATCTATAAAGGTATAGAGCACCAGTAATTGTAGGGCACAGCCATAGAAGGGAATTGGTTTGTTCTTAGCCAATAGGTCCACCAGCATCTTGGGGCCAACTGCTGTGGAAATGCAGAGGTCACAGAAGGAGAGGTGGCTGAGGAAAAAGTACATGGGTGTGTGCAGCTGGGGATCCATCCTAATCAGGGTGATCATTCCCAGATTTGCCAGAAGAGTAACGAGATAAACAAGGAGAAACATGGTAAATAGAATCACTTTGGTCTTGGTGTTATCAGTAATTCCCAAGAAAATGAATTCAGTTAAGGAGGAGCAATTCCCTGTGTCCATTCTTCTTTGCTCTTGTGTAAACTTTCGGAGGAAATGATCAAGAAAATGATACTTGCAAGCGTAACACTTTTCTGCATCTACAAAATGAAATAAGACAGAATATTTTTTCTGTAAGTGTCTTTTTATACTTAGAAAATTATTCAGTCATGCACCCACTCTTTAAAGAGGTATGGCTTTCTATTCTGCAATAATAAGAAAGTCTCTAAGAAAGACCTTTGAGAAATGGGATGTAAATCTAGATGTCATTCATGAGGTTTTGTTACTTTCTATAAGCTCTTCTCTGAGTGTTAGTTTCTTCATCCCAGGGAGCAGATTTAGAGAAATTTAACTCTTTACCTCTTGAGGAAAACCTAGAAGAGAGAGACACCAGTGTTAGAGAGACCAGACTGTAAGACATAGGACTGAGTATTTATGAGGGCTGACAATAGTCACTTAGATACAAAAAACGGTAATGATTTTAATGGTTCTCAAAAAAGCATGATTGGTTTCAGAGCATTTGATTTAGTTCCAGAAACAGTGAGCATATCAATGACTAGTAATAAAAAATAACTATAGTCCTGGCTTTAGTTTATGTTATGATCAGTATTTGCTTGGACGTGAATTAAGTGTTACTGATCTGATTTTCTAGAAATTTATTCCTGCTTCCCCACAATGCTCATTACCTCTTTGTGGAGTGGCAGTTGTCAAAAAGTGAATCTCTTCTAACAAGTGGGGCAAAAAGAGCTAAAAGGAAGCGAAAACAACAGAATTTATTGTCTGATTCACATCATTTTAGATTTTAAATGGCCCGTTAGTTACTAAAGCGGAAATAAGATGAGGGACAATAATGTTTCTAAAATGCATAGACTTTCCTCTTTGTTATATGTGTCTGTGTGTATACATTTTAATGTTTATAAGAATAGAATGGAAGCAATGAACTTTTTCTCCCCTCAGAGCTATGTAAATATGGCATGTGGTTCACATGGAGATGAATTTGTACATGTCTTTATTCTTACTGTAGTACCTACTCTAGTTTAATAAAGCAAAACATACTTTAAATTAATGTATACACTTTTCCAATGATAAAAAGAGTAACTATTTCCTGTGAAGCAAAAGCAAAATAAAATAAACAGTTGCATTGTGGATATTAGCAAGTTCAGTTTCTTGTGATTCTGAGATAGAAATATTTCTAGCCATTGATTTCAGATTTTCATGAGTAGGCAGGCACAAAATGGTTCATTTACAATTTGTTTCCCTCAAAATGTTACGTATTTTCTTCTATATCTTTAAGTTAGGAGCTGGAAACCTACCTGAGACGAGCAGGTCTTGACTAGCTGAACAATAAGCAGATGGCCTCTTATTTTACCAGGTACATTGGGACTAAATCCCTGTGCTACTGCCCCTCTGCTTTGATCTTATGCAAACATTTCCTTAATTGTACTTCTGCTTCTGCATTTTCCCCTGAGAATGCAGAAGCCACTTGGCACAGGCTGAATTTTCATACTTCACTATTGTCATCAAATTGATCTGTGGGGAAAAAGAAAACTGCAAATTTTTTTGCATGATGTGCTTCACAGTCATCCTGAAATGGTTTCGTCCTTCTTTAGTTAAAGAGTAAACCTACCGAAACTCAAAAGACCTCCCTTCATTATTTCCGTTTACTTAGATTTGTTCATAGTGTTTAAGAGCCTCCTTCACATCTCATGTAAGGATATGACCACACTTGGTTCATGTTTTCTTTTTTACTGAAATGTAATGTGTACATTACATTAAGTAAGAGAAGCCCAGAATTCCCAGGTTAATTCTGCTCTTATCATGTGGCTGCCATAATCCAACCAATGATTTGTTTAGTTCTTTTTTCCTTTTTTTTTTTTCTTTTCTGATTTCCTTCTATGTAGCTTGTGTTTTCATAGAATCATACTCTATCTTGGGGATATTTGATGCTCTACGCATCACATTCATTTAGGAATCATTTACTTATACTACTACTATTGATAAATACTATTATCTTCTTATTTTCCAGGTAAAGAAACAGAAGTTCTAAAGGATAAAGCTAATTCCCCATAATCAAATTCACTCAAGTTGTGAGGACTTCAGCTTGGCGCTTCAGAGCATTCTTGCGTACACACTGACCACACTGCCTTCGCTGGCGTAGGTGGAGCTGTCTTCAGTTTCTTCCACTCCCCCTTCTCATGTTCCACTGCCCAATTTTAATTCTTCTTTATTTGTGTTTTTTCAATCAAGAGCCATGGTACTGAATGAAGGAAATCAGAGCTCTGTGACCATGTTGATCCTCTTGGGCTTCTCAGGATACCCATGCCTCCAGGCACCCCTTTTCTTGGTGTTCTTGGCCATTTACACAGTCACTCTGGTGGGGAACCTTGGCATAGTTGTGGTCATAAGGACCAGTCCCAAACTCCACACACCCATGTATTTTTTTCTCAGCCATCTCTCCTTTTCGGATATTTGCTCTTCCAGTGTATTTACACCCAAACTCCTAGGTATCTTGGTTGTGGAAGACAGAGTTATCTCTTTCAAAGGATGCATGGCACAGTTTTTCTTTGGCTGTGCATTTGTGATTGCGGAGATGTCCATGCTAGCAGTCATGGCCTATGACCGGTGTGTGGCTGTTTGTAACCCCCTGCTCTGCACAGCTGCTATGTCTCCTAAGCTCTGCAGCCTCCTGGTGGCTGGGACTTACACGTGGGGTGGAATGTGTTCCTGGACAATCACATGTTCTCTTTTGGAGCTGTCCTTCAGCGGGTCTAACGTCATACATCACTTTGGCTGTGAGTACTCTGCCATCATCTCTGCTTCCTGTTCTGACAGCCATTTCAGTCAACTGATGTGTTTCCTCATTTCTACACTAAATGAGGTATGTAGCCTCCTGATTATCCTCACGTCCTATGCTTTCATAGTTGTCACAATCATTAAGATGCCTTCAGCTGCTGGACTCCGAAAAGCCTTCTCCACCTGTGCCTCCCATCTGACCGCCATCACCATTTTCCAAGGGACTGTTCTGTTCCTTTATTGTGTACCCAACTCCAAAAGCTCATGGCTCCTCATCAAAGTAGCCACTGTGTTCTTTACTGTCATGAGTCCTATGCTGAACCCTCTTATCTATAGCCTTAGGAATAAAGATGTGAAAGAGACAGTCAGGAGTTTGATAACTATGAAACTGCTTTCTCCCGCAATATAATTCAGAAGTCCAGTGGGACTGAAAAATCACTTGAATTAAAGTCAGCCTGGGTATTAACCAGATAAATATGCTTGTGTTCATATTATGCCTTATAATTTTCATATATATTTCTGATGCTAGTTTATCTTTATTATAAGTAAATATATGATTATGTTTCAAATAAATTGTATGTTGTATTTTACATTTTATTTTGATGGTCAGATGAGCTACAATTATTTCTTGGCTAATAGAGAAATAATACATTATGGGAGTCAGAGTGATGAAAAGGGATATATAGTTAGAGACTCATTCCTTACACTACAGTTTATGTTGTGGTTTGTAACAATGCTGCAAACACAGATGATAACTGTGTTTAGTGTCAGGGTTAAAGTTAGGGTTAGTGTTAGGGTTAGGGTTAAATTTGCACTTAGGTTCTCATAACTAACTCTTCTGATTCCGTTTTATAAAATGCAACTTTTAGCTCTTCTCAAAACTTTACTTTACACCAGGTAAAATGAGGAGTTTTGAGTTTGCCTTATAAAAAGTATTACCTGATTTTAAGCAAGAAGATCCTGAAAATAATAGCTAGTCTCTGTCGGCATCACTCATTTTCTGAATACCTGTGTAATATAGTTCAATCAAAGGTGTTTAATTGAATACTGAGAAAAAGTTAAATGTATTTCTAGGGAGATATGATGATTACTCAGTGATAAAGCCCAAGTTAAGAACTGCTCTATTTTCTCTTCTTCTGACAATTACTCGTTCATGTCTCAGGTTTGCACTCATGATCCAAAGGAAAAGAAATGCTCTTCGTCAATAATGAAGTATGAAAAACTTATAATGAGATTAACAGAGATGCTTCTGAGTAACTGGACCTAATCATAAATCTACCTCATTCAGTTTAATAAGCCTTTCTTATATTCCTTTGAAGTACCTGCCATTACCACATATTCTTTTTTTAATATAAATTTATTTATTTTAATTGGAGGTTAATATTCTTAATTACGGCACCTTTGAAGTAAATCTCACTATCCATTAGAGCAACTTCTGACATCTTCTCTTCTGTGTAAGTGGATCCTGTTTATCCTTGACCATTTCATTTTCATACAAACTTCAGTGTTTATTGTGTTCATTCTTTTAAAGCCTGAGGCTCTTTGGGGCTCTAAAATATACGCCACTTGTTCTTTAGCTCTGCAGGTTAGAGCACTCTTGGCTGTAGCCGTGCCCTCTCTGCTTCATTCATCTATGCTCCTCCATAACCATTTCACATTTCTGAGATTATGATGAGATCATATTAGCTGGTTTTAATTTTACCATTGTTTTAATTTATTCATCTTTATTTTTGGCTGTGCTCCACAGCATGTGAGATCCTAGTTTCTCAACCAGGGATCAAGTCCGTGCTCCCTGCAGTGGGAGCAAAGAATCGTAACCCCTGGACCCCAGGGAAATCCCATCATTGGTTTTATTAATGTGGCTTAGCCATTTTATTTATTTCTCATTATTATTACTATGATTGATTTGGTTTCTAAGGGAAGAGAGAGACGACAAAAGAATGTTATGTTTTGAGTTTGACATATTGAGTTAAAAATAATCCACATTTTATCTCTTTCTTTACTGATTAGGGGAAAAATTGGCATTGATAAAATTCTACAGGCATGGCATATATTAAGATATTGTGAAGAATCTATATTAAGAAATTACAAATCTTAATGAAATAAACACACACCTTGCAAAAACAGCATTCGGTATTATACAATAAAAATAGAAAGTGTAAGTACAGTCTTATCTGTTAGTGTAATGGGGGTCTGTCTGTGCTCAGTCGTGTCTGACTCTTTGTGACCCCACAGACCTTGGCCTGCCAGGCTTCTCTGTCAGTGGGATTTTCCTGGCAAGAAGACTGGAGTGGGGGCCACACCCTTCCCCGGGAAATCCCCCCAACCTGGGATCAGACTCCTGTCTCTGCATCTTCTGTACTGCTGGTGGATTCTTTACCACTGAGTCACTGGGGAGCCCAAAGAAATGGAATTTGTTTCCAAAATCTTCCTCACAAAGAAATCCTATGCCCTGTTTTTTATGTTGGTGAATTTCTCCAAACATTTGAGAAATATTGTCAATCATGCACAAGTCTTTCTAGGGAATAGATTAAGAGGATACTTAAGAGTGCATTATATTCACTCAGTCAGATTTTAGCAATCTGTTCAAAGAAAGCTATTATGAGAAATAAATTTATAGATCAATTTTTCTCATGAGGTTAGTTAATGAATATTCAAGACAAAATATTAACACATTGGATTTTAGTCCAGAAACTGAAAAGTGGTTTAGTAGTCATGAATTAATAACCATAAATCAACATATGAAAATAAAAGGGAAGATACATAATTCACGCAAATTACAGTTCTAGAAAAATAATTTGGTTAAATGCAAAACTTATTCTGCTCTGAATGGCTGATTTTTCTCAACTCACATTTAATAAAATTGGTATTAGCTTCAAGAAACTTTAAGTAATCCTCGTATTAGCTATTGAAATTACTGTGATTAATTTTAAAATTCTTTGGCTGTAATACTATGTATATATCTAAATTCACATCTCTCAAGAATGTACAAATTCAAAGGAAGTTCCCTAGAGTTTTAATTGAAAAGTTCATACTTCCTGGATGGCTGTGACAAATATTCCTAGTATCCATGTCCTGAATAGAAATTAACCTCTTCCTGATAAGAGTATGAGTTTCTCTGGTGACTCATATGGCAAAGAATCTACCTGCAATGCACAAGACCAGGGTTCTGTCCCTAGGTTGGGAAGATCCCCCAGAGAAGGGAATGATCAGCTATTCCAGTAGTCTTGCCTGGAGAATTCCATGGACAGAACAGCCTGGCAGAATACAGTCCATGAGGCCTCAGAGACTCAGATGACTGAGTGACTAACATTTTCACTTTCTTGTTAGAGTATAGAATGTCAGAAACAGGTTATCACTGTGAAAAATATGACCGGTTGACCAGTATGATGAATACCAGAAACGGCTTTCTTTTGGTGTAATGAAGGTATTCAGGGGTTACAACTTATCTATCAATAGTTTATTGATAATCCTTATGCTTGCAGGAGACCTGTGTTCAATCCCTGGGTCAGGAAGATGCCCTGGAGAAGGAAATGGTAACCCACTTCAGTATTCTTGCCTGGAGAACTCCATGGACAGAGGACCCTGGCAGCTACAGCCCTTGGGACTGCAAAGAGTCGGACACCACTGAGAGACAACACACACGCATACGTGTTTGCATGAATAAGTCTTGGGAATTACACTTTTAGTCATTTCTATTGCTGACCATGAGAACACAGTGATGCACTTGATGTTTTTACATATACTCATTTGTGCAGGACTACTGCATTCTGTTAGTACTTTCTCATATTTTTGTCGTAGATTCCTTAGGACTTTCTGTATACAGAATCTAGCTGGCAAATAAAGACAGTTTTACTTTCTACTTTTCAGTAATTATAATTTTCTTCCTTATTCAACAAAAATCTAAAATAAGATGTGAATTAAAAGTGGTTAAGGACATTATTTTCCTGGCTGTTATATACAGAGTTGGGAGAAAATCAAGTTATTTTACTTTATATAGGATATTTTTTCTATTTTCTGTTTCTATACTAGACATAATATTAGCTAGAGGTATTTTTGTAGATGTTTATCAGGTTGAAGGAATTTTCTTACATGTCTTGTTTACTGCTATATAGGTAATCATTTTTTTTTCTTTCCATCTGAGTCATTGTTTATTTTCCTATCATATACTGTGATATTTTATTTTCTAATGTTTCATTCAGTGTTTCTATGATGAGGTACATTAGTTATCTTGATCTATGTTTTTTGTTTGTTTGTTTGTTTACAACATCTTTGTCTGGTGTTGATGGTTGTTGATTAGTTACTAAGTCGTCTCTGACTCTTTTGCAATCCCATGGACAGTAGCCTGCCAAGCTCCTCTATCATGGGATTCTCCAGGCAAGAATGCTGGAGTGGATTATCATTTCCTTCTACAGGGGATTTTCCTGATACAGGGACAGAACATGTGACCTCTGCCTACAGATAGATTCTTTACCTCTGAACCACCAGGGAAACCCATGAAACACCAGAGATGTCCAAAAACTCAGAAAACAATCTGAAATATTGGTGGTGGCCCCTCCTCACTGTCAGAGATACCCACACGCTTTCTTTCCTGGCGTGCCTCTCTGCCTTGCTTCGATCTTAACTAAACAGTTTCTCTGTGTGCTCTCCCACTTGTTTTGCTATGTCTCTAAAAATAAACTTTGTACCTTCATTTACAATTTTTGCCTCCTTGAGAAATGCATTTTTTTACTGGGGGACAATATATATACATATACGTATACGTATATGTATATGTATATGTGTAATGTATGTATACTTATGGCTGCCAGTAACCCGCATCTCAGCTATCAGTTTTTAAACTATGGAGTTCACACATTCTAAACTAATCAATCATTTTCAGGTTTTGTACATTGCTGATTGAATTGTCTTTGCCTCTTCAATCAAATCCTGAGCTCCTGAAGGTCAGGAAGGAGGCCAAAGAATTCGATCATTGTCCTTGCACAACTCTGGGTCCTAGATATTTGTAGCTGAAAAGCAAATCCAGAAATCTTTGGTTTCTATCGTAGAGGTTTCTTAGAACCTCAGTCAGAAGCACCTGGGAAATCAGTTGAACTCACGGATATTTGGCAGAGAAACCCAGGAATGTTCATTTTAAACAAGTCTCTTGGAATATTCTTATGTACATGGATGTTTGGGAATTAGAGAGCTGTCACATACAAATAAACACAATCCTAAGTACATGTTTCACACAAGGTATAGGCAAGATAGTAACAGCATCAATCATGTTATCAAGTTTAAATAACATTTCCAGTTATATTTCTTCCTCTAGCTCCCCCTCCCCTTCTTGTCTGAATCATCCTTCTGGAGCAAAATTCTAATCAAATCCTTCCTTCAGCCAACGCCTTCCCAGTTGTGAGACTATAAAACCCATGATCATAAACTTATCCTTTAAGAATCTTTATGGCCCAGTTGCAATCAAATGACATAACGTTTTAACTAAGAGCACAAACTCTGGGGCCAGACAGACTGAATTCAAATCCCAATGCCTCCAGTTTGAGTATGAGCTATATTTATGGGATGAAGAAAAAGTGTTGCATCTGTCTCTTATTGCTCTGTTTATTCAAATATCCATGCACTTTTTTTGGTGCCATTTATTACTTAAATGCTTGACAGAATTTACCATTTAATAGTATGGGACTGCGGAGAAGGCAATGGCATCCCACTCCAGTACTCTTGCCTAGAAAATCCCATGGATGGAGGAGCCTGGTAGGCTGCAGTCCATAGGGTCACTATAAGTCGGACACGACTGAGCAGCTTCACTTTCACTTTTCACTTTCATGCATTGGAAAAGGAAATGGCAACCCACTCCAGTGCTCTTGCGTGGAGAATCCCAGGAACGGGGGAGCCTGGTGGGCTGCCGTCTATGAGGTCACACAGAGTCGGACACGACTGAAGTGACTTAGCAGCAGCAGCAGCAGTATGGGACTGAGGTTCTCCTTGTAAGAAGATTTTTAACTGAAAACGCAATTTCATAAGAAGATAGAAGCTATTCATATTTTGCATTTCATCTTTGGTAAGTTTATTTGTATGGTTCAAATGATTTTTCTACATCAACTAGGTAGTTAAACTTTTTGGAAGAAAATTATACATAATACTCCCTAATTATTTTTCTACATTGACAGCATCTGTAATGAAATCCCATTTTTTTCTTGAGCAGCAATTGTGTTATGATCTATTATGTTTAATCAATTTATCTAACAGATGATTGATTTATGTATCATTTTAAACATCAGAATTTTAGTTTTGCTCAATCTCTTATTTCTATTTCACTGTCCATTTTCTATTTTGTTGATCACCATTCTCATCTTTTCCTCCTATTTATTGTGAGATTAAAAACTATGTTTGCTTTTTTATCTTAAGATGAAATCACAGATCATCAGATTTCTTCTCTTAAGTAAAACATTCAAGCAAGTAGGTGTTATTTTAAATAGAATGAGGTATTAATAGAGTACAAAAATGTTGACCTTATGAGTGACAAGTAGAACTCTAAACTAGTCCTTAAGATTCCCCACCATTTGATGTACACATATCTTCAACTAGCCATTCAATTACACATTAATCTGGGAGCTGCTGGCAAATAATTTTAAATTATAACTAGTTTTAAATCAGTTGATCATAATAAAAGAAGACTCTCCTGATTGGTGGGTCTCATATAATCTGATGATTTGTTAAAAATACTTGAATCCCTCTTTAAAGAGATGTATGAATTATAAGAGGGTTTTGAAAGAGAGATTTGAAGTGTGAGAGTGACTTGAGCAGAGAAAACAAAGCAGATACCCAGGAGTGGATTCTAAGAGCTGTGAATAACCCCAAACAGATGTCAAGCAAACAAGACCGCATTTCTACAACTCAAGGAACTGCATTATTCCAACAACATGAATGAGCCTGGTAGGGAACCAGTTTCTAGATGAGAAACTTGACACTTTGATTTCAGCCTTGCGATAACTTGAATAGAGGGACCAGGTGTATTGTGCCTAACTTCGGGCGTACAAAATTGTGAATTAATAAATGAGTGTTTTTCAAGCCACGGAATCTGCAGCAGTTTATTATGATGAAATAGACCATTCATATACCACATAATTGATAGGTTTTTATCAATTACATTATCAAAAAATGTATATTCAACAAGCTTTCATAAAATGGATACATTGGGATATAATAACTGAAAATGCCATAATATCATATTTCTATTCAGCGTGATATTGAATGTGTTTCTTACAAAAATGTAGATGTCCAAATAAGAAAGCTTAGAGGAAAGACTGAAATAAACATAACACAGAAACAGCACTGTGCTTAGTCTATTGAACAGTAATTGTGATTTTCTCTTTCTGAATTTTGGAATTCACATCTTCCATGACAAATATAAATATAAACAGATTGATTGCTAGTGTTATTTTTCGAAGATAAGAAGATAAACATGCTCAAGCTTCCTATATGATTTAATGATTTAAAATAAACTATACTCTAAATGAGGAGGATGGGATTTTCTTTAAATTGTCTTGTTTGTAGCTCATGGAAAACACCGCAATCAAAATTGTCTGGGGTGTGAATCCCCAAAGTCACTCAGGTAGACATAAATATACAGCATGATCCCTAAGTTTAATTTAGAAGTATACAGCTTACCCTTGGGAGTGTCTCTATTTTTTAATGAGAAAAAAAATGTAATTTTCTTGATGACTTTACTGAAATATACTTTGGAAGAGGTTACAATACTCTTATTACAAGCTACAACAATTTTAATTAAATGTAAGTATTTTTGTTAAATACTTTTCAAGATTCTTATTTAAAGAAGTCGTCAGTAAATCAATCTATAAAGACTACATGGCTTCTGGTGAGTTGTTTAAATTAAGTGATTTACTTTAATTCTGATGTGGGAAACTCTGAAATTAAGAATATTTTTGGCAGAGAAACACCTATGTAACCCTAGTAGCAATGAAATGGTACTCATTTAATTCATTTAAGGGGAAGAATACAAGGTATTGAACTTGTTTCTTATATCTTTAAGACTCATGGGATGCATTTAGTTTTGAACTTTGCTTGTATAGCTGAAAGATGTCCTCGGTGGACATTCAAGTAGCAGTATTTGTTTGCAACTAAAAATAAAAAAATTAGGGAAATATTAAAAATAAATCTATAAAACTGTAGAGAAATATGCCAGACTTTGCATTAAATTCTTTGAGTTTAAAATCATGCAGATGAAAGCAAGTTGGAGCAATACAGCAAACTTGAGTTCTGAATTAAACCCCAAAGTAGCCTGAAATATGTTGCCTGGGATTTGATATTAAAAGGTAATAATGTTTTTATATACCAAAATGTGTGTATTTTGTGCACCAAAATAAAAATTGCTGCAGTGAGTGAAACGAAAGAAGTAGCTATCAAGCAGTCTAGATAATGCAGGGATACTGTGCGTGCTAAGTCGCTTCAGTCCTTTCTGACTCTTTATAAACAACCCTATGGACTGTAGCCCGCCAGGCTCCTCTGTCCACGGGATTCTCCAAGCAAGAACACCAGAGTGGGTTGCCATACACTCTTCCAGGGGATTTTCCCAATCCAGGGATAGAGCCCGTGTCTCTTATGTCTGCTGCACTGGTAGTTTAGTTCTTTTAGAGATCACAGAAATCCAGACAGAAACGTTCATCGCAGGTAATTTGTATGGAGATGATTTTGAATATGGCTAAGCATTTGAGCATGATTTTAAACTAAGATTGAATGAAAAGTAGTCCTGAAGGATGGTTGTAGTTAGGCTAAATAAAGACAGCTGCTGAATAGATGTGTGGTAGGTAGCAATAAAGATGGGAGTGTATTTTGAAGAATATGTTCATTTTGCCCTAATTACATTTTTCACAGCCTCCACCTTGGATGGAAAGGAAATCAAAGAGATACAGACAAGGACAGGGAAAAATGGACAGAACAAAGCTTGTGCCTTGATGGCTCAAGACAGGAGTGGAAATGTGCAGCTAAGAAGGAGACATTAGAAAAGAATTAAGAAAAAGGTTTCCTCTGTGTATGCATTTTTTCTTCTTCTTAGTCACTATTTGCACCATTTCAGACTTCATAAAATTATAGGTGGTGCTATATAGTAGAATATTTTGAGGTTATATATTTCAAATTCAAAGTAAACATGAAAAACAGCATTAGAAATAGAAGAGAAGAAACTAAATTTGGTGGGGGCCATTTATTACATGTGAAATTAAAGTCTTAAATGTTTTAGAAAATAATTAAAGTTGGACTTCCCTGATAGCTCAGCTGGGAAAGAATCCGCCTGCAATGCATGGGACCCCAGTTCGATTCCTGGGTGGGGAAGATCTTCTGGAGAAGGGATAGGCCACGAACTCCAGTGTTTCTGGTCTTCCCTTGTGACTCAGCTGGTAAAGAATCTACCTGTAATGTGGGAGACCTGGGTTCAGTCCCTGGGTTGGGAAGATCCCCTGGAGAAGGGAATGGCTACCCACTCCAGAATTCTAAACTAAATTTAGTGGGGGGCAATTATTACATGTGAAATTAAAGTCTAAAACATTTTAGAAAATAATTCACTAAGTTATATTTTATACATAATTGTATAGTAAAAAGAAATTCTTATAATAGAATTATATCCTAAAGGTAAGGTTTCAGAGAGCTTAACTTGTCAGAGACATGTTAATAAGTGACTGAGGTTAAATTTGAAGGCAAGCTGACTTGATTAAAGAGTCTAGATTGTTAACAAGACATCATTCATATTCTCTAGGAGATACAATATGTGACCTTTTACCAAGGTTTGGCCAGTTGGTGAAATCATAAACCTGAGGCTTCTCTGATGAGGTGGGTGCTGAATGTCTCAGTCGTGTGACTTGCGACTCCATGGATTGTCGCCCGCCAGGCTCCTCCGTCCACCAGTTTTCACCAGCAAGGATACTGGAGTGGGGTGCCGATTCTTTCCCCTGGGGATATTCCTGACCCAGGGATTGAACTCATGTCCCTTGCGTCTCCTGCACCATCAGGAGGATTCTTTACCACCACACTACCTGGGAAGCCTCTCTCTGATCGGAGAGCACTAAGGAAAAGTGAGAGAAAAACAGAGGACATCTTCAGCAGTTAGAATGGCCTGAACAAACAGAAGACTTTGCAAGTGCAATCAGCAAGTTCAATTAAGCAAAGCTAAAGAAAGGAATTATCCATGCGGAGAAAAGGGCGACAGCTGAGAAGGTTGAGAAAATTCAAACCAGGACATTTTCTGAGTCACCGTGACACCCAGTTCTTCCCAGTTCATCCTCTCCTTGCCCCTACATCAGAAGCTGACTTGCACTCTCCACACCTGTAGACACACGGTATATTTGGGCTCCAACTGCGCCTTATTCGCATTCCTGGGAAATCCAAGACTTCACCACTGCAAGCCAGTCCCCTGTCCAGGCTGGGAGGAAAATACCCTCTGTTTCTGTCATGTCTGGTTGCCTAGGGTGAGCTCTCTGGCTTTCTCTGGAAGAAGCCGTAGTGATGGATGAGAGAAATCAGAGTGCTGGAATCCCCTTCGTCCTCTCGGGCTTCTCCGAATACCCGCAGCTCCAGGTGCCCCTCTTCCTGGCCTTCTTCACCGCCTACACCATCTCTGTGGTGGGGAACCTGGGTATGGTTGCGATCATCAGAAGCAACCCCAAGCTTCACACCCCCATGTACTTCTTCCTCAGCCATCTCTCCTTTCTTGATTTTTGTTACTCTTCTATAACCACACCTACACTCTTAGAGATCTTGGTTGTGGACAGAAGGACTATCTCCTACGTGGGTTGCATGATGCAATTCTTCTTTGGTTGCACACTTGCGATTACGGAGATGTTCATGCTAGCCGTGATGGCCTATGACCAGTGTGTGGCTGTTTGTAACCACCTGCTCTGCACAGCTGCTATGTCTCCTAAGCTCTGCAGCCTCCTGGTCGCTGGAACCTACACGTGGGGTGGATCGTGTTCCTGGACGATCAACTGTTCTCTTTTGGAGCCGTCCTTCTGCGGTTCTAACGGCATACATCACTTTGGCTGTGAGTATTCTGCCATCGTCTCTGCCTCTTGCTCTGACTCTCACTTCAGGCAGATGACACGTTTTATCATTTCTACTCTCAGTGAAGTGTGTAGCCTCCTGATTATCCTCGCCTCCTATATTTTCATAATTGTCACAATCATCAAGATGCCTTCAGCTGGTGGACTCCGAAAAGCCTTCTCCACCTGCGCCTCCCACCTGACCACCATCACCATTTTCCATGGGGTCATCCTTCTTCTCTACTGTGTACCCAACTCCAGAAGCTCATGGCTCTTCATCAAAGTAGCCACTGTGCTTTACACAATAGTGATCCCCATGCTAAATCCCCTTATCTACAGCCTTAGAAATAATGATGTGAAGGAGACCATCAGAAAATTAGTCAAAGCCAAAATGTTTTCTCACCCCATGTAATTTTGAGTGAGAAGAGAGAGGAAAGCAGTTTCTTAAATGTGCTTTATACAGTGTGTTGAAGGTTATTACATTTTTCTTCCAATGTGTGCTTATCCCAGTGTCCTACTCTTTGTGACCCCTTCTCTGTGCATGGGGAATCTCCAGGCAAGAATACTGGAGTGGGTTGCCATGCCCTCCTCCAGGGGATCTTCCCAAGCCAACAATGGAACTCACGTCTCCCGAAGTGCAAGTTGATTCTTTAGTGACTGAGACACAATGGGATATAATCTCTTGAGAAAATTATATATCATATGAATATAATGTGATTTTTAAACTGCACTCTGATTTTAAAATGTCACCTTCAGTTTAAAAGAGAAAAAGAAAAAAATATGTTTGTGTCTCACTTTCAGAGTGTTATAGGCAAAATAATGACCATCTCACAGTGTCCAGGGTTTCCCTGGTGGCTCAGATGGTAAAGAATCTGCCTGCAATACGGGAGACCTGGGTTCTATCCCTGGGTAGAGAAGATCCCCTCGAGGAGGGCATGACAACCCACTCCAGTATTCTTGCCTGGAAAATCCCCAAGGACAGAGGAGCCTGGTGGGCTACAGTGCATGGGGTCTCAAAGAGTCGGGTAAGACTGAGCGGCTAAGCACAGCGCAGCAGAAGGCTGTCCACATCCTGAAATCCTCAGGATTTGCAAATGATTTCTGTTCCAAGTCTTCTTTCTTTCTTTTTTCTCTCTTCCTTTCCTTTCTCTTTTTCTCAAATTATGGAATGTGATAGATAGGTAGACAAGTAATTTTGTATAATCATCCTGTATGTTACTTTCTCCAAGAAATTAAAGACTCATCAGCTCTTTGCAGCATCTCTGTGAGCATGTTTCTAGTCACTGTGCCTCTTGATGCCTCTAGGAACACACTCCATTGCGGTGTTCAAAGATTTTTCTTTTAAACAGAGAATAGGTTACGAGAGTTAAAACTTAACTTTTATCACTTTTGAAATTTGTATTATTAAAATTTTAGAGTGTATTCCCTTATGTGTGGCTTATTTGGCTCAGCATTTTGTTTCAAAAGAATTTTTAAGTGATTGACTGTAACAGTAGTTCCCTTTTTGGTGCTGAAGAATGTTCTACAAAATACATATATTGATATGATAATATGTTTATTCATACTACTACTACAAATGGAGTTTGGCTATTTCCTCTTCTCTATTGAAGTATTATTTAGTTACAGTGCTATAATAATTTTAGATGCACAGCATAGTGATTCGTTTATGCTTTTAGATTAGACACTATTAAACCTTAGTGGCTCAGTGGGTAAAGAACCTGCCTGCAAGCAGGTGATGCCAGAGATATGGGTTTGATTCCTGGGTGGGGAATATCCCCTGGAGGAGGGCACGGCAACCCAGTCCCACGGGCAGAGGAGCCTGGTGGGCTGGAGTCCATGGGGTCGCAAAGAGCTGGACGCAACTGAAGTGACTGAGCACAGCGCAGCATTCAAAGGATACCAGGCATAACTCCCGGCGCTGGGCAGCGGCATCCTGAAGCTTATCCGTTTTATGCAGAGCATTTTGTCGACTTTATACTCCTAAATCCCCCTCCTCCTTTCCTCTACAAAGTCTGCATATAACAATTGTTGGAGAGAATTAGAGTAAAGGGAAACGCTGTGCATTGTGGGAGAGAATGTAACTTGGTATAACCAACTGCATACTGTATGGAAAGCAGGATGGAGTTTTACACACACGCACACACACACACACACACACACGGTAAAAACAGAACTACCATATGAGCCAGCAGTTTCACTCCTGGTTATTTCACCTGTTTTGTCTTTAACGTAAACGCCGCATGAACATTCTTATACAAGTACGTGCTGCATTGCACGTGAGCACTCACGGTGTGAGGTGTGCCCTATCTCTGAATGTTCTGGATCAAAGGGCGCTTGTTTCTGATCTTTTGCTAGATGCCATCAAACAATATTCCAAAATGGATGGATTAGTTTAAATTCCAACTATATTGTATGTGGGTTCTAATTATTGTCCATTCTTGAAACGTTTTATACTGTCATAGCAGACATTTTAATATTTTCAGGTTGGTGGGTGAGTAGGGGTACTTCATTTTGGTGATGAATTCAATTCCACTTTACTAATGTGGTTGAATTCCTATAATTTAGTTATTAGTCATTGGACTTGTCTTACTTCTTTGTGAAGGGCCTATACAGGGTTTTTTTTTAACCTATTTTTCTATTAGGTTATTAATATTTTATTATGAAAAATGTATTTTATTATGCTCTAAATAAAAGTCCTTTGATGTGTACCATGAATATTTTCTCCTAGATTGTGGCGTGTCTATTCATTCGGTTGGCGATGTCTTTAGGGGAACACATTTCCTTATGTTTAATGAATTAATGAATCAATGTTTAACAAACCATTTCTTTACACAGTGAAGTGCTTCTAATGTCTTATTTAAGATCCACTTCTTACCCAAAATAATAAAGATATTCATGTTTTATGTGCTAAATTATCACAAATTTCATACAGTATTATATTTTATATTCTACTCCCTCTATTTTCAATTCAGGGTTTTATTTTCTCTTTTTACATTGATTTTTTAAAAATATAAATTTATTTATTTTAATTGGAGGTTAATTACTTTACAATTTATTTCAGAGTGAGAGTAAATTTTGATGGGGCATGACTATAAGCTAATTTTATATTTTGACTTATTGGCATATATTTACCCCAGAAATACTTATTGAAAAATTTACTCATTTTAACACTGCTCTGTGGTGCCAGAATATTCATAAAGTAAACATCAGTATATCTATAGTTCTGTTTCTAGACTTTCTGTATGCTTCTAGGTGTTTTATAATCAGAACTACCCTTAACTAATAGGCTTTGATACCAAGTTGAGCAACTCTTAAGAAGTTACTCTTAATCTTGCAAAGTGTTTAAGATATTCTTTATCTTTACCTTTTAAAACAACCTTTAGAATTATTCTTGTCTGGGTTTAGTGTAGAAATACAGTAGAATTGTAGGTCGATGTGCAGAGAGTGGTGTTTGCAGCCTCAGGTCTCCAAACCATAGCATGCTACACGATCATGTTTACTTAGATCTACTTCATGTTTTACAATATAAGATACATCATATTTTCATAAAGTTCTTACATATTTTTAAAATTAATCTCAATTTGTGATTATTTTTCACACTATTTAAATGTCATTTGTAAGATGTGTATTATTTCTCAATTAGGATTCAATGCATTTTGGCAACTCTAGAAATATCTTTTAATAATTTTATAATTTATTTGTAGATTATTTTGGATTTTCAACATGCATATCATACAATCTCTAATCAAACGTTTTCTGGATATGTTGTTCCAATGTTATTCTTTTTATTTTTTTCTTTTTTTGGTTAACTAGCTGAAAACTTTAGTATAATTTTGAATAAACAGTAAAAGTGGGTATCCTTGACATCCTCATCTAAAAAGGAAAGTATTAATACTTAACATTTCATGCTTAAAATGTTAAGCAAAGTTATCTCATATATTTTTGATATGTGTCTGTTTGTTATATTTTGTTTTTTAGTGAGTGACTGTTGAATTTATCAAGCTAATTTTCCTCATTTTAACTCCTTTAATATTTTTATGTGGTAAGTTATATTTTTAAAAAATTTTGTTTGTAAATTTTTTTAAAAATATAAATTTATTTATTTTAATTGGAGGTTAATTACTTTACAATATTGTATTGGTTTTGCCATACATCAACATGAATCTGCCACAGGTATACACGTGTTCCCCATCCTGAAACCCCCCTTCCTCCTCCCTCCCATACCATCGCTATGGGTCATCCCAGTGCACCAGCCCCAAGCATCCAGTATCATGCATCGAACCTGGACTGGCGATTCGTTTCACATATGATATTATACATGTTTCAATTCCATTCTCCCAAATCATCCCACCCTTTCCCTCTCCACAGAGTCCAAAAGACTGTTCTATACATCTGTGTCTCTTTTGCTGTCTCGCATACAGGGTTATCATTACCATCTTTCTAAATTCCATATATATGTGTTAGTATACTGTATTGGTGTTTTTCTTTCTGGCTTACTTCACTCTGTATAATAGGCTCCAGTTTCATCCACCTCATTAGAACTGATTCAACTGTATTCTTTTTAATGGCTGAGTAATACTCCATTGTATATATGTACCTCAGCTTTCTTATCCATTCGTCTGCTGATGACATCTAGGTTGCTTCCATGTCCTGGCTATTATAATAATGCTGTGATGACATTGGGGTTCTAATCAAAATATGTTTTTATCCTGAAAAAGTTACTATAAGTATTATATATTTACCTTTCCTTAGTTGATTGGTTTAAGTGTCAACATTTAATGTATATTTTAAAATTCTATGATCATTCAGTAAATGTTGTTCCTGTCATTTTCTTTATTGGTCCTTTTACTTGTTAGTTTTCTCCGTCCAAGGATTATATGTTGTTCTCCAAAAGCAAAAATGGGTAAGGAGTGTCTTCTTATTCAATTCAGTGAGTATTATGTAGAAATGAAAAACAGAGTGTGGTAGGAGATACACAAGGCAGTATTCATATCAAAACACCTGTAAGTTAACTGCTATTCAGTTCAGTTCAGTCGCCTCAGTTGTGTTCGACTCTTGCGACCTGAAGGACTGCCAGCACGCCAGGCCTCCCTGTCCATCACCACTCCAGGAGCCTACTCAAACTCATGTCCATTGCTTCAGTGATGCATTCCAACTATTTCATCCTCTGTCGTCCCCTTCTCCTCCCACCCTCAATCTTCCCAGGATCAGGGTCTTTTCTAATTAATCAGCTCTTTGCATGAGGTGGTCAAAGTATGGTGTTTCAGCTTCAACACCAGTCCTTCCAATGAGTATTCAGAACTGATTTCCTTTAGGATGGAACTGGTTGAATCTCCTTGCACACCAAGGGACTCACAAGAGTCTTCTCCAGCACACAGTTCAAAGCATCAATTCTTTGGTGCTCAGCTTTCTTCATAGTTCAGCTCTCACATCCATACATGACTACTGGAAAATCTATAGCTTTGACTAGACCAATCTTGTTGGCCAAAGTAATATCTCTGCTTTTTAATATACTGTCTAGGTTGTTCATAACTTTTCTTCCAAGGAAGAAAGGTCTTTTAATTTCCTGGCTGCAGTCACCATTTGCGGTGACTTTGGAGCCCTCCCTTCCCCCCAAAAAATCTGCGACTGTTTGCACTGTTCCCCCATCTATTTGCAATGAAGTGATGGGACCGGATGCCATGATCTTAGTTTTCTGAACAGTGAGCTTTCATGTTTATTCAGTGAATACCTATATTTCAAAAGTTCAATATCAAACAAGTAGTTAATGGGTAAATGTGGTGTGTAATTATCTTTAATATTTAGAAGAAAATGCATCCACTAAAATGACACAAGAGACAGTGTTTCACCTAATTAAATGGTTTCTGGTCCACTGAGTAATACTCCAATTACAATTCTATGTACTTCATATAATCATGGTTATGGGGGGAAATATAAGACCCAGGGTTTGGCAGAATTAGACTGTGAATTCAGCTTTAAAATTTTTCTTTGTATTTTTTGATATTTCTAATGTCCCTAGAAATAAAACACCATTTCCTGGCATGCACATTGAAATATACTGCCATTTTTTGCAAGCCTAAATTCTTCTAATATCTTAAAGAACATTTGAATGCTGAGAAGAAATATACCTGAGATTCATTAATCCTAAAAAGAAATTCTCAGTAATTAATCAAAAATGCTATATTGTCCGTCCATTGAGTCGACATAGTAGTTGACTCCGATTGCGTGGAAGTAGTAGGCCAAAGCCACGCACGCCGTTGCCTACCTGTTGCCCTAAGGGGAAGGGAAACAGGAATTCTCACGCAGTCAAGAGTACGTGAGGTGGGTAGTCATTTCCCTTCCCAGAGGGAACTTCTGATCGCAGAGATTGATATTCTGGCATCTCCGGCATTGCAGGCGATTCCTTACAGTCTGAAGCCAGCCAGGGAAGCCACTTTTCGTGCTAGTATTGCCCCGCATATTGAGATATAGGGGTGTGTCAAAAAGTGTAGGCAAGGTTCTTAAGTGAAGTAAAAGTAGCATTGTTTTATAGTTCCTTTGGCAAGGTGCGTGGTTAAAACGTTGCCACGCAGCTGGCACCATCAGCTTTATCATCACAATAAAAGTGTGTTCACATTTCCTTCATTAATATTTTTAAGGGTTTTTTTTTTTTTTTTTGGATGTGGCTAATTTTGAAAAGTGGCTTTATGAGGTTTGTTAGAATACGTGCTTCTATTTTATGTTATTTTGGTTTTTGGTCACAAAGCCACAAGGGATCTTAGCTCCCTGACCAGAGGATTGAACCCTGCACGCTCCTGCAATGGACGGGATACACTGATACCCCAGAGAAAGTCCCGTCTACGTAATTAATTTAAAAAGGGAATTCCCATAAAAGGTTTCCTTGTGATAGGCTTCGAACTAGA
>NC_030822.1:4438028-4549891 GCF_001704415.2 Capra hircus
AAAATGGAGAGCCTATATCCAGTTAGAAACAAATATAAAATTATCAGAAAATAGATCTCACTGGACTGACTGAGGTTATGGAGCAGACTTTTAATTGCACTTTCCCTTAACTGTTCTTTGCCGAGATACAGTCCACTTTGGGGACAGGACAACTTCAGTAAGAACAAAGAGAAAATGACGCAATGAATTCGGGGGACTTGCAGCTAGTTGGCCAAGACTCTGTATGTGTTACAGTGGAGTCTTCCACACCTTCTTTCTGGAGGAAAGCAAAAAGCAAAATCAGATGACTATTGAAAATTTGGACCCATTCTATGTGTGAAGGTAAGGGAAGAGACGAAAGCTAAAAAGCTTGATTTGTTTTTACTTTAGTTCTTCTTGCCATCTTTAAAGAAGAGGGACCCATTGAAACGTAAGTTAAGAACTTCTAAAATCATTATCTGTTCCTTTTCCTACCTGATTTTATGGCAAGTTCAGGAGAACATAAATGAAGTAAATCGAAAGCAAATTTTATATTTGACTCATGGCCACGATGGCATGATCCTTGTCTTTGATGGATGGTTGAGGAAGGTCTAAGAAGAGATAACCTAGGTAGAGAAAAGTTCAGGTTCTGCAGTTGGATCAAAAATATTATAACATGAGTATAAAACGGATCAGAGATGCCTTAGCAGCAGGAACAGGGGAAAAGAAAAGCCCTGAATTCAATTCACATTCCAGTCTGAGCCATCTGGGTGATTTCCTTTCTCCTTGCTGAAAGAAGGTTATTGTGGGCTGTGGTGTTGTTATCCTAAGGGGCCCTGAACCCCAGAGTGACTTGAGTTCCTCATCCTGTGTGGTCTCACCTGTTGGAACACTGTAGTCTATTCTAGGCATCAAGCCCCATCGAAACACTGAGAAATTAAAATGTCATGCAGAAGGCCTGGGCAGGGGCTTCCTTGGTTGTTTAATGGTAAAGACTCCGCCGGCCAACGCAGGAGACACGGATCTGACCTCTGACCTGGGGAGATCTAACATGCTGTGGATCAGCTTCGTGGGTGCTGCACAGCTATTGAGTGGTGGAGTCTGCAGGTCGCGGTGCTGTGCACTGTCGCGCCTATGGGCTGCAGTCACTGAGGCCGAGCACCTCTAGAGCCTGTGCTGAAGCCTGAGCACCGCGGCTAGAGAGGAGCCTCCGCCCGCCGCACCAGGGAAAAAGCCGCTCAGCAGTGAAGTCCCAGCACCGCCTGTAAAGCGCTTGAGCAACTCAGGTTCAAGGAGATCAGCTGACTTAACCAAGGCCATTCTCACAGTGCATGAAAAAAGAATACATAAAGGGTATAAAGTTGGGCTAATTCAGGCTCTCTCATGGTTTCTTCATGTACCGTTTCCATAAAGTGATGCTTAAACTCAGCATTCTAGTATCCTATGGGCTTCCCACTAATGACCATTGGCTGTAATCTCAAAAAAAGTAAAGAAGGCTTGAGCAGGTTTAGCAACAAAGATTGACGACAGGAGTTGATGAGCTTTCAGCAAAGGGCAAACGGAAGACTGAGATGAGGTGCCTGAGTGATCCTGGAGAAAGTGTAAACAGGTGGTGAGTGTGACAGGTGGACGGCTTGACGGCCCATCCTACCTTTCTCTTCAATTTCCCTAAAAGTGAAGAATATCATGCAAGCTATATTATTGGCCTCAGAGGTATAGCCTTTGCTAAAGTTGAATAATAAATTTCAAAATAAAAAGTGAAGGAAAAGTGCTTAGCATAAGTGTGATGTTGAACTCCAATATTCCTGGGCAAATAAAAATTTAAAGTATGTGCAGTTTCTGAGCACTTACACATCAACCCTCTCATTCTAAGTGAGTAGAGAGGTCAAGTTACAGGGGTTTCAGCCACATTGAATGAATGAAGCAACTCAGGTTCAAAGAGATCAGCTGACCTAAACCAAGGCCATAGTTACAATGCATGAAAAAAAGAATACATAGAGGGTACAGAGTTGGGCTAATTCAGGCTCTTCTCATGGTTTCTTCTATGTACTGGTTTTCATAAAGTGATGCTTAAACACAGCTTTCTAGTATCCTATGGGCTTCCACTAATGACCATTGGCTGTAACCTCAAAAAAAATAGGAAGCCAAAATGTGTTTTGTGTACTCCTATTGCAAATATACATGTTTAACCTCTTTAAGATGAAAGGATTTTTGAAGACACAGGAGACATTGTTACAGTGTGAAAAAAGAAAGATTACCCGTCTGCTTTGACAGGTAATACTCGACGCCCACTTCTGCCGGTCACTAGTATAGGGAAAAGGATTAAACTTTTATTTTGCTCCTATGTAAAAGGAAATATGATGTTTAGCCTGCAGGTTTGTTAAAGACAACATGTAAGGTACAAATGCCAATAATCAGTCTGCACTTACTGGAAAACTCAATAAGACTCGGTTAGATGTTTGCAGGCATTAACTCATCTAATCCTCACAGCAATTTACAAGGTAGGTATTACTATTATTACTCCTATTTCACAGGTGAAGAAAAGGAACTTTCCTAGGGTCGGAGCACTTGCAGAACATGCACTTAGGCTTAAGCTGTAATCCCGAAGTGCACAGCACATGGCCTAACACGGAGCAGCTGCTCATTCTTCTCGGCTTGTTTCATTTCACTCTCCTACATCACTTCACCCAGGCGCATACCCACCTGGTGAGCTCAGGTAAACATCACTGAAGTTGGAATTGCCGGATACTTACTCTGGAATTTTCTCTGCTATTGGTTATGGGAATTTGAGTTTCTAAGCTGTGGTTTTCTCACCCATATATTGATGAATTCCTAGGGAATCTTGTAATATTATAGCTTCAAATCTGATCCTTTGCCCTGGCCTCATTTCACTTCTGTTTCCTTAGCCACAGCATGCAACTAAAAGTCATATACTCTCCTCAGTTCCATTCAGTTCAGTTGCTCAGTCGTGTCCGACTCTTTGCAACCCCATGAATCGCAGCACGCCAGGCCTCCCTGTCCATCACCAACTTCCGGAGTTCACTCAGACTCACGTCCATTGAGTCAGTGATGCCATCCAGCCATCTCATGCTCTGTCGTCCCCTTCTCCTCCTGCCCCCAATCCCTCCCAGCATCAGAGTCTTTTCCAGTGAGTCAACTCTTCGCATGAGATGGCCAAAGGACTGGAGTTTCAGCTTTAGCATCATTCCTTCCAAAGAAATCCCAGGACTGATCTCCTTCAGAATGGACTGGCTGGATCTCCTTGCAGTCCAAGGGACTCTCAAGAGTCTTCTCCAACACCACAGTTCAAACGCATCAATTCTTCAGTGCTCAGCCTTCTTCACAGTCCCAACTCTCACATCCATACATGACCACTGGGAAAGCCATAGCCTTGACTAGAAGGACCTTAGTTAGCAAAGTACATCTCTGCTTTTGAATATACTATCTAGGTTGGTCATAACTTTTCTTCCAAGGAGTAAGCGTCTTTTAATTTCATGGCTGCAATCACCATCTGCAGTGATTTTGGAGCCCCCAAAAATAAAGTCTGACACTGTTTCCACCATTTCTCCATCTATTTCCCATGAAGTGATGGGACCAGATGTCATGATCTTCGTTTTCTGAATGTTGAGCTTTAAGCCAACTTTTTCACTCTCCTCTTTCACTTTCATCAAGAGGCTCTTTAGTTCCTCTTCACTTTCTGCCTAAGGGTGGTGTCATCTGCATATCTGAGGTTTTGATATTTCTCCTGGCAATCTTGATTCCAGCTTGTGCTTCTTTCAGCCGAGCATTTCTCATGATGCATTCTGCATATAAGTTAAATAAGCGGGGTGACAATATACAGCCTTGACGTACTCCTTTTCCTATTTGGAACCAGTCTGTTGTTCCATGTCCACTTCTAACTGTTGCTTCCTGACCTGCATATAGGTTTCTCAAGAGGCAGGTTAGGTGGTCTGGTAATCCCATCTCTTTCAGAATTTTCCACAGTTTATTGTGATCCACACAGTCAAAGGCTTTGGCATGCTCTCCTAGGGACTAGTTTATTTTTTCTGGGTTCCCTTTTTGAAGACATGCTTACCAAATTTCTCTTCTCTTCTCCAGTGGAATCCAGAGTCTGTCTCCTTCTAACGAAAGCAACACGAGGGTCACAGAGTTCATCTTCAGAGGTTTGAATTTCAGCCCTCAATTGCAGGTCTGCCTTTTCCTGCTCCTTCTGAGTTTCTACCTTATCAACCTAACAGGAAACTTGGGTACGATTGTTCTGATACAGATGGAGTCCCGCTTTCACGCCCCATGTACTTTTTCCTCAGTCATTTGTCTTCCATGGACATGAGCTTCTCTTCTGTCGTGAGCCCCAAGATGCTCTCCGACTTCTTTGTGAGGCGGAAAGCCGTCTCTTTCCGGGGCTGTGCTTGGCATCAGGGGCACTTTGAGTTCTTCGTCATAGCAGAGTGTTTTCTCTGGCGTCCGTGGCCTATGGCTGCTGTGGCTACACCCGAAACCCACTGTTGTATTCCGTCGCCATGTCCCAGAGACTCTAAGTCCAGCTGGTGGTGGGTCCCTATGTCACCGGGTTCCTGAACCCCACGATGCACACGTGATGCTTTTCGCCTTCCATTCTGCAGCCCCGATGTCATCATCACTTCTTCTGTGACTTGCCCCCTCTGCTTTCCCTTGTGTGTGCTGACACCAGTCTCAACAAGTGGGTGGTTTTTGTCGTGGCTGGAGCTGAGGGCGTCTACAGTGGCCTGACTGTCCTGGGCTCCTCCACTGACATCCTCATCCCCATCCTGAAGATCCGCTCTGCTGACGGGAGATGCGAAGCCTCCTCTACCTGCTCTGCACGCGGGACAGCCATGTCTATCCTGTATGGCCCTCTTCTCTTTAGTTATGTCCGGCCTAGTGCCTGCGTCTCCCTGGGTCTCGACAAAGTGGTGTCCGTGGTTTACACTGCAGGCATCCCCATGTTGAACCCACTTACCTATTGCTTGAGGAATAAGGAGGTCAAAGATGCCATCCATAGGGCCATGTTGAAAAGGACGTTTTGTAGGGCATAAATTCTTATCTAGAAAGGAAATTGGAGGAGAAAGCTAAAATGACAGATTGCAGGGGCGGTCCTAAGATGGAGGAGGAATAGGACAGGGAGACCACTTTCTCCCTCAAAAATTCATCAAAAGAACATTTCAATGCTGAGTAAATTCCACAAAACAACTTCTGAATGCCGGCAGAGGACATCAGGCACCCAGCAAAGCAGATCATTGGCTTCAAAAACAGGTAGGAAAAAATATAATAAGACGAAAAAAGAGACAAAGGAGGTAGGGAGGGAGCGCCGTCCCGGGAAGGGAATCCCGTCCCGGGAAGAGACTCTTAAAAAGAGAAGTTTCCAAACACCAGGAAACAGTCTCGCAGCCGAGTCTGTGACAAGCTTTGGAAGCACAGAGGGCAACATAACAGGAAGGAAAAATAAATAAATAATTAAAACCAACAGATTACGAGCCCAACAGTAACTCCCCCAGCGGAAAAGCAGGGCAGACGCCTGCATCCGCCAGTAGCAAGTGGGGGCTGGGCAGGGAGGAGTGGGAGGCGCAGCCAGCAGTGCTTTTTAAGACTCGGGCCGCGGAAGGCGCGGGCTGCAGTGCTTTTTTGAGAATCCGGCCGGAACGCCCCGTACGTGGACAGAGCGAACTCACTTGGGCTAGCAAACCACACTGTGGGATAGCTACCAGGTGAAACGCTCGAACATAAGACACTGCCAGGACCGTGCACAGAACAAAGGACGGATCAGAAAGAGCCGGCTGCAGACCATCCCCCTCCGGTGACAGGCAGCCAGAGCCTTAAGGGCTGGAAGGGGGCAATCGCAGCCCAAGAGAGACATTACCTACCAAAATGCAAGCAGGCTTCTTTGTTAACTAAGACTTCTGGGGGCTCTGGACGGTCATCCTCCTGAGAAGGAACGCCAGCGGTACTCCCAGGAAACTGAGCGGCAGGGAAAGGCCACAGTCGCAGCGACCGCGCTCGCCCAACTCCGGAGCCACTCGGGCCTGGGAAGGGCACAAAACGCAGGCCCAAGCAAATCTGCGCCTCTGAGGGCTTCCTGAGCGCTGAGCCTGAGCGGCTTAGACCGGGGAGGTGCATGAAGCCTGGGGCCGGCCTCAGACGGTTCCCCGGCAGAGCTACATAGAGCCTGAGCGGTGTGCACCGCGAGCAGGGGCAAGCCCAGAGTGGATGAGACACTGCAAGCACACGCCAGTAATATTTGTTTGCAGCATCCCTCCCTCCCCACAGCGCGACTGAATAGTGAACCAAGTTGTCCACCACCGCCCTCCCTGTGTCAAGATGGAAATCAGACACTGAAGAGACCAGGAGCCAGAGGAAGTTAAACAGAAGGAACCGCCTTGGAAGTGACCCCACACAGCCCACACCACCAGAGAAAGGGCCAGTATACCTTTACTACTTTTACAATCTTTTCTTTTTTTTTTTGAGTTGATGGGGTTGCGTGATTGTTTTTTCTTCTTTTTCTTTTTCCTCTTTCTTTTTAACTTTCTTAAATTTTTAAGTACTCTATTTCTCTAATTATTATTTTAAATAATTCTTGTGGCTTTGTTTTTTGTTTGTTTGTTTTTTCTTTCTTTTTTTCCTCTTCCTCTTCTTCTTTTCTTTAATATTGTATTTTTGAAAATCCAATCTCTACTACAGACTTTTAATCTTTGCTTTTGGTATTTGTTGTCAATTTTGTACATGTAAAAACCCTATCTTCAGTACCCAATTTTACCTCAGAGTGAGATTACTGGCTTGACCACTCTCCCCTCCTTTGGACTCTCCTTTTTCTCCACCAGATGTCCTCTGTCTCCTCCCTCTCCCTTCTCTTCTCTACCCAACCATGTGAATCTCTGTGTGTTCCAGACGATGGAGAACACTCAGGGAACTGGTTACTGGCTGGATCTCTCTCTCTCCCTTTCATTTCCCTCTTTTATCCTCCTGGCCACCTCTGTCTACTTCCTCCCTCTCCTCTTCCCTGTATAACTCCATGAACACCTCTGAATGGTCCAGACTGTGGAGTGTACATAAGGACATGATTACTGGCTAGCTTGCTCTCTCCTCTTTTGATCCCACCTTATCTCATTCCAGTCACCTCTAACTACCCTCTCCCTCTTCTCTTCTCCGTGTAACTCAGTGAACTTCTATGGGTGACCCTCAATGTGGAGAAACCTTTCTTCTTTAACCTAGATGCTTTATCATCAGTGCTCTATAGATGGAGAAGTCCTGAGGCTAGGGTAAAAATAAAACTGAAAACCAGAAACAGGAGGCTTGAGTCCAAATCCTAAGAACCTCAGAGAAATCCTGACTCCAGGGAACATTAATCAACAGGAGCTCATCAAACACCCCCATACCTACACTGAAACCAAGCACCACCCAAGGGCCAACAAGTTTCAGAGCAAGACATACCACGCAAATTCTCCAGCAACACAGGAACACCCCCCTGAGCTTCAATATACAGGTAGCTCAAAACTACTCCAAAACCATTGACGTCTCACAACCCATTACTGGACAATTCATAGCACTCCAGAGAGAAGAAATCCAGCTCCACCCACCAGAACTCCAACACAAGCCTCCCTAACCAAGAAACCTTGACAAGCCACTGATACAACCCCACCCACAGTGAGGAAACTCCATAATAAAGAGAACTCCACAGAATATAGAAAGGCCACCTCAAATGCAGCAATATAACCAAGATGAAGAGACAGAGGAATACCCAGCAGGTAAAGGAACAGGAGAAATGCCCACCAAACCAAACCAAAGAGGAGGAGATAGGGAATCTACCTGAGAAAGAATTCTGAATATTGATAGTGAAAATGATCCAAAATCTTGAAATCAAAATGGAATCACAGAAAAATAGCCTGGAGACAAGGGTTGAGAAGATGAAAGAAGGGTTCGACAAGAACCTAGAAGAAATAAAAAAGAGTCAATACATAATGAGTAATGCAATAAATAAGATCAAAGACACCCTGGAGGCAACAATAGTAGAATAACAGAGGCAGAAGATAGGATTAGTGAAATAGAAGATAGAATGGTAGAAATAAATGAATCAGAGAGGAAACAAGAAAAATGAATTAAAAGAAATGAGGACAACCTCAGAGACCTCCAGGACAATATGAAATGCTCCAACATTGGAATTATAGGAATCCCAGAAGAAGAAGACAAAAAGAAAGATCATGAGAAAATTCTTGAGGAGATAATAGTTGCAAACTTCCCTAAAATGGGGAAGGAAATAATCACCCAAGTCCAAGAAACCCAGAGAGTTCCAAAAAGGATAAACCCAAGGCAAAACACCCTAAGACACATATTAATCAAATTAACAAAGACCAAACACAAAGAACAAATATTAAAAGCAGCAAGGGAAAAACAACAAATAACACACAAGGGGATTCCCATAAGGATAACAGCTGAACTTTCAATGGAAACTCTTCAGGCCAGGAGGGAATGGCAAGACATACTTAAAGTGATGAAAGAAAATAACCTACAGCCCAGATTACTGTACCCAGCAAGGATCTCATTCAAATATGAAGGAGAAATCAAAAGCTTTACAGACAAGCAAAAGCTGAGAGAATTCAGCACCACCAAACCAGCTCTCCAACAAATACTAAAGGATATTCTCTAGACAGGAAACACGAAAAGGGCGTATAAACCCGAACCCAAGAAAATAAAGTAAATGGCAATGGGATCACACGTATCAATAATTACCTTAAACATAAATGGGTTGAATGCCCCCACCAAAAGGCAAAGACTGGCCGAATGGATACAAAAACAAGATCCTTATATATGCTGCCTACAAGAGACCCACCTCAAAACCACGGACACATACAGACTGAAAGTGAAGGGCTGGAAAAAGATATTCCACACAAATAGAGACCAAAAGAAAGCAGGAGTAGCAGTACTCATCTCCAATAAAATAGACTTTAAAACAAAGGCTGTGAAAAGAGACAAAGAAGGCCACTACATAATGATCAAAGGATCAATCCAAGAAGAAGATATAACAATTATAAATATATATGCACCCAACATAGGAGCACCGCAATATGTAAGACAAATGCTAACAAGTATGAAAGGGGAAATCAACAATAACACAATAATAGTGGGAGACTTTAATACTCCACTCACACCTATGGACAGATCAACTAAACAGAAAATTAACAAAGAAACACAAACTTTAAATGATATAATAGACCAGTTAGACCTAATTGATATCTATAGGACATTTCACCCCAAAACAATGAATTTCACCTTTTTCTCAAGTGCTCATGGAACCTTTTCCAGGATAGATCACATAAATCTAACCTTGATAAATTCAAAAAAATCAAAATCATTCCAAGCATCTTTTCTGACCATAATGCATTAAGATTAGATCTCAATTACAGGAGAAAAACTATTAAAAATCCCAACATATGGAGGCTGAACAACACGCTTCTGAATAACCAACAAATCACAGAAGAAATCAAATTATGCATATAAATGAATGAAAATGAAAACACAGCAACCCCAAACCTGTGGGACACTATAAAAGCAGTGCTTAGAGGAAATTTCATAGCAATACAGGCATACCTCAAGAAACAAGAAAAAAGTGAAATAAATAACCTAACTCTACACCTAAAGCAACTAGAAAAGGAAGAAATGGAGAACCCCAGAGTTAGTAGAAGGAAAGAAATCTTAAAAATTAGGGCAGAAATAAATGCAAAAGAAACAAAAGAGACCACAGCAAAAATCAACAAAGCAAAAAGCTGGTTCTTTGAAAGGATAAATAAAATTGACAAACCATTAGCTAGACTCATCAAGAAACAGAGAAAAATCAAATCAATAAAATTAGAAATGAAAACGGAGAGATCACAACAGACAACACAGAAATACAAAGGATCATAAGAGACTACTATCAGCAATTATATGCCAATAAAATGGACAACGTGGAAGAAATGGACAAATTCTTAGAAAGGTACAACTTTCCAAAACTGAACCAGGAAGAAATAGAAAATCTTAACAGACCCATCACAAGCATGGAAATTGAAACTGTAATCAGAAATCTCCCAGCAAACAAAAGCCCAGGTCCAGACGGCTTCACAGCTGAATTCTACCAAAAATTTAGAGAACAGCTAGCACCTATCCTACTGAAACTCTTCCAGAAAATTGCAGAGGAAGGTCAACTTCCAAACTCATTCTATGAGGCCACCATCACCCTAATACCAAAACCTGACAAAGATGTCACAAAAAAAGAAAACTATAGGCCAATATCACTGATGAACATAGATGCAAAAATCCTCAACAAAATTCTAGCAATCAGAATCCAACAACACATTAAAAAGATCATACACCATGACCAAGTGGGCTTTATCCCAGGGATGCAAGGATTCTTCAATATCTGCAAATCAATTAATGTAATTCACCACATTAACAAATTGAAAAATAAAAGCCACATGATTATCTCAGTAGATGCAGAGAAGGCCTTTGACAAAATTCAACATCCATTTATGATAAAAACTCTCCAGAAAGAAGGAATAGAAGGAACATACCTCAACATAATAAAAGCTATATATGACAAACCCACAGCAACCATTATCCTCAATGGTGAAAAATTGAAAGCATTTCCCCTAAAGTCAGGAACAAGACAAGGGTGTCCACTTTCACCGCTACTATTCAACATAGTTCTGGAAGTTTTGGCCACAGCAATCAGAGCAGAAAAAGAAATAAACGGAATCCAAATTGGGAAAGAAGAAGTAAAACTCTCACTGTTTGCAGATGACATGATCCTCTACATAGAAAATCCTAAAGACTCCACCAGAAAATTACTAGAGCTAATCAATGAATATAGGAAAGTTGCAGGATATAAAATCAACACTCAGAAATCCCTTGCATTCCTATACACTAATAATGAGAAAGTAGAAAAAGAAATTAAGGAAACAATTCCATTCACCATTGCAATGAAAAGAATAAAATACTTAGGAATATACCTACCTAAAGAAACAAAAGACCTATATATCGAAAACTATAAAACACTGATGAAAGAAATCAAAGAGGACACTAATAGATGGAGAAATATACCATGTTCATGGATTGGAAGAATCAATATAGTGAAAAGGAGCATACTACCCAAAGCAATCTACAGATTCAATGCAATCCCTATCAAGCTACCAGCCATATTTTTCACAGAACTAGAACAAATAATTTCAAGATTTGTATGGAAATACAAAACAACCTCGAATAGCCCAAGCAATCTTGAGAAAGAAGAATGGAACTGGAGGAATCAACTTGCCTGACTTCAGGCTCTACTACAAAGCTACAGTCATCAAGACAGTATGGTACTGGCACAAAGACAGACATATGGATCAATGGAACAAAATAGAAAGCCCAGAGATAAATCCACACACCTATGGACACCTTATCTTTGACAAAGGAGGCAAGAATATACAATGGAGTAAAGACAATCTCTATAACAAGTGGTGCTGGGAAAACTGGTCAACCACTTGTAAAAGAATGAAACTAGATCACTTTCTAACACCACACACAAAAATAAACTCAAAATGGATTAAAGATCTGAATGCAAGACCAGAAACTATAAAACTCCTAGAGGAGAACATAGGCAAAACACTCTCCGACATAAATCACAGCAGTATCCTCTATGATCCACCTCCCAGAATACTGGAAATAAAAGCAAAAATAAACAAATGGGATCTAATTAAAATTAAAAGCTTCTGCACAACAAAGGAAACTATAAGCAAGGTGAAAAGACAGCCTTCTGAATGGGAGAAAACAATAGCAAATGAAGGAACTGACAAACAACTAATCTCAAAAATATACAAGCAACTTATGCAGCTTAACTCCAGAAAAATAAACGACCCAATCAAAATATGGGCCAAAGAACTGAATAGGTATTTCTCCAAAGAAGACATACGGATGGCTAACAAACACATGAAAAGATGCTCAACATCACTCATTATCAGAGAAATGCAAATCAAGACCACAATGAGGTACCATTTCACACCAGTCAGAGCGGCTACGATCCAAAAGTCTACAAGCAATAAATGCTGGAGAAAGTGTGGAGAAAAGGGAACCCTCTTACACTGTTGGTTGGAATGCAAACTAGTACAGCCACTATGGAAAACAGTGTGGAGATTCCTTAAAAAATTGCAAATAGAGCTGCCTTATGACCCAGCAATCCCACTTCTGGGCATACACACCGAGGAAGCCAGAATTGAAAGAGATGCATGTACCCCAATGTTCATTGCAGCACTGTTTATAATAGCCAGGACATGGAGACAACCTAGATTGTGCATCAGCAGATGAATGGATAATAAAGCTGTGGTACATATAGACAATGGAGTATTACTCAGCCATTAAAAAGAATACATTTGAATCAGTTCTAATGAGACAGATGGATGAAACTGGAGCCGATTATACAGAGTGAAGTAAGCCAGAAAGAAAAACACCAATACAGTATACTGACACATATATACAGAATTTAGAAAGATGGTAATGATGACCCTGTATGCGAGACAGCAAAAGAGACACAGATATATAGAACGGACTTTTAGACTCTGAGAGAGTGGGAGAGGGTGGGATGATTTGGGGGAATGGCATTGAAACATGTATACTATCATGTAAGAAACAAAGTACCAGTCTATGTTTGATACAGGATACAGGATGCTTGGGGCTGGTGCATGGGGATGATCCAGAGTGATGATATGGGGTGGGAGGTGGGAGGGGGATTCAGGATTGGGAGCTTGTATACACCCATGGTGGATTCATGTCAATGTATGGCAAAACCAATACAGTATTGTAAAGTAAAATAAAGTAAAAATAAAAAAAATAATAAAAAAAATAAAATAAAATGACACACTGTGAATTCCTAAGGTTCCAGGCCTCTAGCAAGTATTTCGGGATGCAGTGGTACCCCTTTATCCACTTATCCATCCAATTGTTTATTCATCTTGTCAAGCAGTGTGGATTCATCAAGCCTTGTATGTGATCTTTTCTGTATAATAAGCCAAAGTTATAGTTCAAATCCACAGCTCATTTAATTTGATTTCTCTCAGCCACCTCATAATCCAATTATTTTCAGAAAAAGTTTATTATTTAGTATCAGCTACTATTTTTCATAAAAGCTCTGCATATCTATTTTCTTTCTCTGCTGAGTCCTTGGAATTGGACTTTTAAAATGCCATTGTTTGCACCTTTAGCTCTGATCAATAGGAGTCGGTCAAATAAATGATGTGGGGTTTTAAGTTCAACCTCATAAATGGAATGAAAGCCTTGGCTATACACACCAGTTTTGGGAATGGCCTTAATACAAGGAGTTATATGTATCTCATGAAGTAAAGATCTATTTGTGTTCAACTGTGACAAATGGAGTGGCCCACAGAACCAGTTTAGAGTAACACAGACCCTTGGGCTTATCTCTAAGGCATTTCAAGCTTGAAAGACTTTCTGATGGAATGGAGTAAAATTATATGTGTGTGTGTGAGAAAATGTACAGCATTTGTCTTTTTCTATCTAATTTATCTCACTAAACATTAAACCTTCCAGGTCCATCCATGTTGTAACAAATGGCACATTTTCATTTTTTTTATGGTTGAGTAAAACCACAGTGAGGTATCACCCCATGCCTGTTGGAATGGCAAACTAAAAAAGACAAGAAATAACAAGTGTTGGTGAAATGTGAAGAAAGGGAACCCTTTGTGCATGTGGATAGGGCTGTAAATTAAAGCAACCACTATGAAAAACAATACGGAATTTCCTCAAAAGATTAAAAATAGGACTACCATACAATCTGACAATTCCATTCCTGGGTATCTATCCTAAGAAAACAAAAACACTTATTTGAAAAGACTTATGTACCCTAATGTTCATAGAAGTGTTATCTACATAGCCTAGATATGGAAGCAACCTAATTGTTCATAAATGGATAAATGAGTAAAAAAGATGTGGTACATATATTTAATGGATATTTTCTGGGGTTCAGTTTGAAAATCATGATGGGTAAACATAAGTGTAACATAATACCAGTAAAGATACATGGAGGTAGTGGTGCATTTTTAAGCTTAAAATAACTGTAGAAAAAACCTGATAGATTTGACCATATATTGACGTGAGTTTGAGCCAATTCCAGGAGACAGTGAAGGACAGGAAGCTTGACAGGCTGCAGTCCACGGGGTTCCAAAGAGTTGGACACGACTTAGTGACTGAACAACAACAATGGGAATGTTAGTAAAATCAGTTTTGTAGGACAGAATAGAATAAATTGTTTAAAGGAATAGAATAGAATAAAGAAGAAATAAAGTTGAATAGTTCCGTTCAGTTCAGTCACTCAGTCGTGTCCAGCTCTTTGTAACTCCAGGGACTGCAGTACGCCACGCCTCCCTGTCCATCACCAACTCCTGGAGTTTACTCAAACTCATGTCCATTGAGTTGGTGATGCCATCCAACCATCTCATCCTCGGTTGCCTCCTTATCCACCTGCCCTCAATTTTTCCCGGCATCAGGGTCTTTTCTAATAAGTCAGTTCTTCACATCAGGTGGCCAAAGTATTGGAGCTTTAGCTTCAGTATTAATCCTTCCAACAAATATTTGGGGTTGATTTCCTTTAGGACTGACTGGTTTGATCTCCTTGCAGTCTAAGGGACTCTCAAGAGTCTTCTCCAGCATCACAGTTCAAAAGCATCAATTCTTCAGTGTTCAGCCATGTTTATGGTCCAATTCTCACATCTGTACATGACTACTGGAAAAACCATAGCCTTGACTATATGAACATTTGTAGGTAAAGTGATGTTTCTGCCTTTTAATATGCTATCTAGGTTTGTTATAGCTTTTCTTCCAAGAAGCAAGTCTCTTTTAATTTGATGTCTGCAATCTCCACGCACAGTGATTTTACTCCCATTAATATAACTTGAAGTTTGAAAAACACTATTCTTATTCAGATCTAGAGAAGAAGTATATTATTAATGCATATTAGTTAAGATCATATACATTAAAACAGAACTTGGGTTTATATTCTTACTTTTCTACTTAATAGCTGTGTAAACCTGGGCAAGTTACTTAATATCTCTGAGCTTCTGTAAACACATGTATAGAGTGAAAATGATAATAATAGTAGTTACATAGTTAATTTTTGTGAGGTAACCGGAATAGTGTCTTGTTACCTAAGGAACTCTAGCTGTGTGATGTTGTCATTTGTATTTGTATTAGTCAGGGTCCTCCAGAGAAATAGAACCAAGAGCATGTGTGTGTATAAGTAGAATGGCATTTATTTTAAGTAATGAACTCATGATATTATGGAGGCTGGCAAGTACAAATTCTATAGGGTGGAGATTCAGGAAAGAGTTGTTGTTATAATTCAAGTCCAACCATCAAGCTGAAGACACAGGAAAATCCAATGTTGGAATCTCAAATCTGAAAGGCGTCTGCCACAGGATTCTCTCTTGTTCAGGAAAGATCAGTATTTTATTTTATTCAAGCCTTCAACAGATTAGATGGTGCCCATCCACATGCTGGAGGGCAATCAGATTCAAAGTTCACTGATTTGAATGTTATTCTTATCCCAAAACACCTCACAGAATCATATACAATAATGTTTGGCCACAGATGGGCATTGTGACCCAGCCAAATTGACACATATAAGTAGTCATCATAGAGCTGAATAGATTTCATGTCATGGTAACATAAAGAAACATGTTAACTGTTCAGCACCCTGAAGACACTGGGAAATGACTGGGGTATCCAAGTGGGATATTATATTATTTTCAAATATCATATTTTAATGAAACAAATACAATTCAAAATGATAAGAAAGGTGATTTGAATTTGTATAAAAATTACAAATATTTTTTTCCAAATTTTTGAATGGAAAACTTGAGTTTGCTTCCAACAGTTTACCTCAGCTTTTTCAGTTGAAATGACGATGAAAAATTTCTGAAGAATAATCTTTTAAATTAAAAAAATTATTTAATTTTTTTATTGGAGTATAGTTGCTTTTCACTGTTTTGCTGGTTTCTGCTATGCAGCAAAATGAATCAGCTCTACATATGCATATTATCCCCTCTTTTTTGGATTTTCTTCCCAGTTATTTCACCACAGAGCATGGAGCCGAGTTTCCTGGGCTATGTAGCCAGTTCTCATCAGTTATCTGTTTTATTTGTGGGTGTTGTTTAGTTACTAAGTCATGTCAGACTCTTTGTGATCCCATGGACTGTAGCCCGCCAGGCTCCTCTGTTCATGGGACTTCCTAGGCAAGAATACTGGAGTGGGTTGCCATTTCCTTCTCCAGGGGATCTTCCCGACCCAAGCATCAAACCCAGGTCTCTTGCACTGCAGGCAAATTCTTTACCATCTGAGCCACCAGAGAAGCCCTATCAATTTTATCCATAATAATACTTTGAAATTTAGCTTTTGCCTCATTCAAATACTTAGAGGGCCTGATATTAAATTTAAAGAGATGATGTTAAAGCTCTTCTTCATTTTCTCCCTTTGAGAAACACAGTGTTGAGACTTCCTGTTACAATGCAAATGAATTTCAAACCCAGCCTTATGTTTGCATAGAGCACATTCCAAAAGCTGATGAATGTCTAAAGTGTGAAATGTTCACGTGGTATTAGATAGTCACGTTGCAGCTTTAGTTAGTTAGTCAGTTTAGTTAGTCAGTTAGTTAGTTCAGTCGCTCAGTCGTGTCCGACTCTCTGTGACCCCATGAATCGCAGCACGCCAGGCTTCCCGGTCCATCACCAACTCCCGGAGTTCATTTAGATGTCAGTAAAATGACAAGTCAGCTAAAGGTGCACGTGTTTCTGATGAATGTGAAGACAGATTTGGGAGCCCAGGTGGACCTGTATTTGCCAGGAAATTTCACCAGACACAATATTCACCCCTTCCTGCCTGACTGCCTCTCCACAGACCTATCCTGCTATACCATGGCCCTTATCCACAATGGGGCCATGGAGACAGTTCTTCAGGTGCCTGGATTAACCAGATTAGCATACGATGGCAAAGCAGAGAATGAAGCAGAGGATGTCGGAGTTAGTCTCCTTGGGGTCCTGTTGGGGGAAGGCCATCAGAGCACTCTTTGCAAACTGCCTTCCTTATTGTACCTGACGAGGTCGCCAGGTGTGTGTGGCCAGCTCCCCGTCTTTGTCCTGATATTTCTAGGCATGCTTGTACTTTGTACTTTAATCAAAAAGCTGTTTTCATTCAGCACTGTCCCCCTAGTTGAATGCCTGCTACAGAGTAGGTGCTTAGTAGTATTTGTGAAATGAATGTTCATAAACTAGCCAATATTTTATATTATCATATTCATCCTAATTTCTGCAGAAAATCTTTGCTTTGTCCTTGCATGGCTAAGAAGGTTACTGACAATAGCTGGAGTATTCCTCATAGTCAAAAATGTGGAACCCCCCCCAAATATCCATTGACAAATAAATCGGTAATCAAAGTGATATATCCGTATAGTGAAAAATGAAAGTGAAATTTGCTCAGTTGTGTCTAACTCTTTGCGGCCCAATGGACTGTACAGTCCATGGAATTCTTCAGGCCAGAATACTGAAGTGGGTAGATTTTCCCTTCTCCAGGGTATCTTCCCAACCCAGGGATTGAACGCAGGTCTCCCACATTGCAGGTGGATTCTTTACCAGCTGAGAAACAAGGGAAGCCCAAGAATACTGGAGTGGGTAGCCTATTCCTTTTCCAGTGGATCTTCCCAACCCAGGAATAGAATTTGGGTCTCCTGCGTTGCAGGCGGATATCCATATTGTGGAATATTATTCAGCCTTATAAAGGAATGGGATTCTGATACATGCTATCACATGAATGAAATTTAAAATATTCAGTTTAGTGAAATAAGCCAGACACAAATGGACAAATATTGTATAATTTGACTTATGTGAGGTACTTGTGCTAAGTCGCTTCAGTTCTGTCTGACTCTGTGTGACGCTATGGACTGTCGCCTGCCAGGCTCCTCTGTACATGGGACCCTCCAGGCAAGAATACTGGAGCGGGTTGCCATTTCCTTCTCCAGGGGATCTTCCCAACCCAGGAATCAAACCTGCGTCTCTTACATCTCCTGCATTGGCAGGAGAGTTCTTTACCATTAGCACCACTGGGAAGCTAAGACTGAGCCACTTCCCTTTCACTTTTCACTTTCATGCATTGGAGAAGGAAATGGCAACCCACTTCAGTGTTCTTGCCTGGAGAATCCCAGGGACAGGGGAGCCTGGTGGGCTGCCGTCTATGGGGTCGCACAGAGTTGGACACGACTGAAGCGACTTAGCAGCAGCAGGGAAGCTGAGCAGTCAAATTCACAGAGATGGAAAACAGAATAGTGGTCAGCAGCAGGTAGGGGGGGGACAGTATGGAGTTATGGTTTGATAGGTACAGGTTTTAGTTTCGAATGATGGAAAAATAATTCTGGAGTTGGATGGCAGCAATGGTTGTATGATGGTGTTATTTACTTAATGTCACTTGCTGCTGCTGCTGCTGCTGCTAAGTCGCTTCAGTCGTGTCTGACTCTGTGCGACCCCATAGACGGCAGCCCACCAGGTTCCCCCATCCCTGGGATTCTCCAGGCAAGAACAGTTACACTGTCAGTTACATATAATGTCAATTATACACTGAATCGTTAAAATGACAATTTTATATATGTTTATGTTCTTTTACTATGATTTTTTGAAAAAGTTGATTGATAGGATTTGTAAAGAATAAGGGTGCATGTTCTGCCTTAAAGAAGTTTCCAGGTCTCTACCTTTTCTCCAAAAAGCCAACAACTAAACAATGAGAACCTCAAAATTATTTTAAAATGCCTTTTATGAATTTCATCCTTAAAAGTACAAGCTTTGGGCTCAGATGCACCTGGCTACAGATGGAATGATCAACTACTAAAATAATCATTTTTCTCTGTTGAATATTTAAACCCAATGAACTGTAGCATTATTTCTTATATATAAAAATATATTTCAGCTATTGCCAGTCTTAAACAAGTGTTTATAAATTGCAAAGGTATCATTCTCTGGCTAAATATGTAGTAAAAATAAAATGTTATACAGATGTTTTCAAAACACGAAACGGGAGAAAGGGTGAAAACAAGGAAGATCAGAAGTGAACCACCTAACTTAATAGCAGTTATATTTGTGTGATGAGATCATTGAAAAATATTTCCTATGTTTCTATGTTGTTTAAGCTTTTTATAATGAGTATGTTTTTATAATGTCTACTTTAAAAGGATCCTAGAATACCATTAAGAATGTCCACTTAATTCTTTATTGTCCTTTTCAAGGGTAGTAACTCTCCTTTTATTTATTTTTAATTGAGATTGGGATTTGAAAATTAGCCTCTTTAACATATTTATTATTCAGTATCAGTCAATAACAATGCTTTAAGCATTCCCTTGCCAATTTATAGACTTCCAATTTCTAACTTAGTATTTCTCTGTATAAAAGACACATTCACCATTCTCTTCTCATACTTTGATTTACCTGTTTAAACTTGAGGCCCCTATGGCATGGATTTTGCCCTTGATGAGGTACTTCTAAGGGCTTTTAGGAGATTCTGGGCTTGTGGACACTTTGGTGGGAAAAGAACAACGGGAATAGAAGATGGGACTGGGAAAGTTAAATGACTATAATCTTTGCATAGTTTTGTTTTGTAAAAGTGAGATGAAACTAATACTCTGGCGAATGTGTAAGTGTTCATGTGGGAATCCTGAGGGCATACGGACTGTTGACAATGTTGACAACACAGAATGGTGATCTTGTCCCAGTAAGATTAAGAAGATATTGGTCTGGGAAGCTTACTGGCTAGGAAGTAAAAGGGGAGAGTATCAGACTGAACTTTGTTGTTAATTTTTTCTTTAATGTCCAGATACCTTGCTCCCAGAAGGGCTTCATTTCACATTTATAAAATAGAATTACAACCATTTCTGAGCAGCAAAATAGGGCTTATTTACTAAACTCAAAATACTATCATTTGTTGGCCTTTATTGTTGCTATTAATAAAAATAACCAGAAAAATATAGTCTCTATCCTTAGGAAAGTCTCAATCAAATAATGCACGGCTAAAGTATAATGACCAAAACCTATGACAGAATTGTCAATAGTCATAAGAAGGAAACACAGGGTTTGATGAAGACTCAAAGGAAGGAAGGGAAGAAGGAAGGAATTCTCACTGTGTGTTAGACTAGGCAGTAAATAGTCGTTGTGGACGAGGTGACCTTTGAGACGGGCCTGAAGGCAGGGTTTGGATGTCCAGCTGTGATGAGAGGGATAGCAGGTGATGGGAATGACCCGAGGAGGGGCCTGGTGATATGACAAATAGGGGTCACGTTTAGCTGAGATTATGGGAACGGTGAAGTTGCGTGATGTGGGATGTGAGTAGAAAAATAGACGGAGTCATATCTAATTGGTTTAGTGAGTTGGAACATTATTCTCTAGAAAGAGGCTAATTTTTATCATGTTAGGGCTACCCTGTTGGAAAGGTGGCTTTGTGTAGGATGGTCAGAGCGTCTAGAGGGGATGCGACCAGGTAGGAGCTAGTGCAATAGCCTGGGAGAGAAGAGTAGTTGATAGTTAAGCAGGAAGGAGACGTAATATTTATTGAGCGCTTGCTATCCTCTAGGCACATTATGTACACTACCCCATGTGACTCCTGACTGTGGGCACCACTAGCTTGCAGCTACACTTGAAGAAACAGAAACCCAAGGGTTTTAAATAACTTGCTGGAGATCAAGAGCTGGTGTTCCAACCTAAAGTGTCCTCCTGCGGCACACACACTGTTTTGTTTTTGTTTTTAATTAAGTTTTTATTTTGAGATAACTGTAGATGAAATAATGAGAAATAATTATGAGGAATATGAGAAAGAAGTATGAGAAATAATACAGAGAGGTCCTATGCACTTTTTTCTTAGATTTTCTAATGTAACATCTCCTGTACTTCACCTACTTTATGTATCTACCCTCCTCCAGACCCCGGACAATCAGTGATCTTTTTCCGTCTGTATATTTCTGCCTTTTCTATAATGTCATGTAATGGGAATAACAAAATATGTAGCTTTTGAAGACTAGGACCCATGTTCCTCAACTAGCAAAGAGTTTGAATTACAGCCTTTTCTATATCTTCTGATTTTTATAAAGGAATTGAATCTTCCACCTTTGCCAGTTTTTGCTAAATGGGAATAAATTTTTCTTTTGTTTGTTTTGTAAGGCAAACAATCTAACTTCAAGAAACTAGAATAACAATCAATAAACTTACAGTGCTAGAAAGAACTACTCTGCACCTTACGTTAATTTACAAAGACATTGTGATTCCCCCGGGGTCAGTTCTTTGCTGCCTCACTGTATCAGGCATCAAGAGCTACATTTCAGAGTTGAACAGCAATTATCACCCAAGAAGTTTTCTTATTTACAACTGCCTTCATTAATTAGTTCCTCTGAAACTTGTTTAGGAGTGAGGCAAATCATTTATTCCAATGTTAGTAATCGCCCATCTCTGGACACTCAATCAGTTTTAATAATGCCCAAAGCATCTTGTTAGAGAGAAGATTAGTTAAAATGTTGGGTCTTGGAGTCTGTCTCACACTGGGATGAAAAACTTAAGTTAGTTTTTTGCTGTAATAGCTTCTCCGAAGATTAAACTACTGATTGCTCAGGTTTGAAACTCATTCAAACTTTTTCTGAATCCCAGAAATGTTAGAAGTGAAAACTGCCTTAGCGATAATCACGGCTGATCCTTCTGTTTGTGAGATGAGGGAACTAATAAATAAAGAATTGATTGGCTCAGGTCATGGAGGTGGAAGCGCAGCATTAAGAACCTGGTCCTCCTGATGGTTAGGGAGGTTACACCTTGCAGGGTCCCATGATATGATAAAAAACAGAGGAAAGAAGCAAGGAGGGAGGAAAATAAGGCTCAAATAACTAATCACACTGAAAGAGAATATTAAACATTTTATGATTAACTGATGACTATTCCCAAAGGACATTCTATTAAAAAAGATAATCATATTCTGGTAGAATTTTAGAAATATGTGATAGAGAAGCAAAGAATTTTTAAAAAAAGAAAGTCAGTGCTTCCTGGTACTTTTTGACAGAGGCTGTAAGGGGAAGGAAATAGTCTTGAAACTCAGGGAAATAAAGACCATTGCTCTCAACTAAATCAACTTTGCTTTCTTTTCTGGCCAGCTGTTTTTTAAAAAAATGAATCTTTTCTCTGAGAGATAGTTGACTGGTATAATCTGCTGAATGGGTATAGCAAATATATGCAAATATACTTTATATAGTTTCAATACATGTAAACTTTGTATGTGTATCAGTTCAGTTCAGTCACTGTACTGTATCAGCTCAGTTCAGTTCAGTCACTCAGTTGTGTCTGACTCTTTGCAACCCCGTGAATCCCAGTACACCACGCATCCCTGTCAATCACCAACTCCCGGAGTTCACTCAAACTCACATCTATGGAGTCGGTGATGCCATCCAGCCATCTCATCCTCTTTCGTCCCCTTCTCCTCCTGCCCCCAATCCGTCCCAGCATCAGTCTTTTCCAATGAGTCAACTCTTCGCATGAGGTGGCCAAAGTACTAGAGTTTCAGCGTTAGCATCAGTCCTTCCAAAGAACACCCAGGGCTGATCTCCTTTATTTATTTATTTATTTTAACATTTTCACTTTCTTTTATTCATTTTTTTTAAAATTTTTATTTTCACTTTAGTTTACTTTACAATACTGTATTGGTTTTGCCATACTAGAATGGACTGGTTGGATCTACTTGCAGTCCAAGGGACTCTCAAGAGTCTTCTCCAACACCACAGTTCAAAAGCATCAATTCTTCGGTGCTCAGCTTTCTTCACAGTCCAACTCTCACATCCATACATGACCACAGGAAAAACCATAGCCTTGACTAGATGGACCTTTGTTGGCAAAGTAATGTCTCTGCTTTGGATCTCTTTCCCATGAAGTGATGGGACCAGATGCCATAATCTTAGTTTTCTGAATGTTGACCTTTAAGCCAACTTTTTCACTCTCTTTCACTTTCATCAAGAGGCTTTTCAGTTCCCCCTACTTTCTGCCATAAGGGTGGTGTCATCTGCATTTCTGAGGTTATTGCTATTTCTCCCGGCAATCTTGATTCCAGATTCTGCTTCTTCCAGCTCAGCATTTCTCATGATGTACTCTGTATATAAGTAAATTAAGCAGGGTGACAATATACAGCCTTGACATACACCTTTTCCTATTTGTAACGAGTCTGTTGTTCCATATCCAGTTCTAGCTGTTGCTTTCTGACCTGCATATAGGTTTCTCAATAGGCAGGTCAGGTGGTCTGGTATTCCCATCTCTTTCACAATTTCCCACAGTTTATTGCGATCCACACAGTCAAAGGCTTTGGCATATACTGTATACACACACATAAACACATTCAGAGAAAATGTATGACTGGGGAAGTCCTGAATTGATGAAGTAATTTTGAATAGGTATTACAAGGTATAACAATGCTGTTTTAAGATAAAAGTGAGAGGACTGCAATAAAAAGCCATGAGTAATTATGCAAAAGAGAAATATGGGTGGGCCCCTGCTGTTACAGCACACACAATAGTCAACCCCAAATAGATTAGAGACTTAAATGTAACACTTTATACTGTAAAAACTAGAAGAAAACATAGAGGGAAATATCCTTGACATTGGCAATGAATTTTTGAATGTGGCACCAAAAGCCCAGAAATCAAAAGCAAACATATACAAGTGGACTATATCAAAATGCTTCTGCACAGCAAAGAAAACTATCATCATAATGAAAAGACAACTTGTGCTTGGAAAAATACTTGCAAATCATAGATCTGATAAGGAGTTAATGTCCAAAACATGTGAGGATCTCAAACATCCTAGTAGAAGAAAATATCAAAGAAGTTGATTTAAAAAATGGGAAAAGGACTTGAATAGGCATCTTTTTCCCCAAGGAAGACATATGAATGACCATTAGGTATATAAAAATATACTCCACATCACTGGTCATCAGGAAAGCGCAAATGAAAACCATAATGAGGTATGGACTCAGACTTGTTGGAACGACTGTTGTCAAAAAGACAAAAGATAACAAGTGCAGTGAAAGATGTAGAGAAAAAGGACCCTCGTGCATTTTGGGGAAGGAACATGGCCACAGGCTTTATGGAATAGAGTTTGGAGGCTTCTCTAAACACTGAACTACCATATGATTCAGTAATTTCATTTCTGAATATGTAACCAAAGAAAATGAAATCAGTACATTGGATATTCTAAATGTCCATTGACGAATGAACGGATAAAGAAACTGCGCCACATCTTTATCTGTCCCTATAATTTTAGAATGAAGGTAGCCTGGGTTTTGCAACAACATGGGCGGATCTGGAGGATAGCGTGCTCAGTCCCCGAGCACAGTTGTGTCCGACGCATTGCAACCCCGTCAGCCGTAGCCCCCCAGGCTCCCCTGTCCAGGGGATTTCCCAGGCGAGAATCCTGGAGTGGGCTCCTCCTTCAGGCGCCTCCCGTCCCAGAGCCTGAGCCCGCGTGTCTTGTGTCTCCTGTTTTGCAAGCGGATTCTTTATCACAGTTGCCACCTGGTAAGCCCCTGGAGGACATTATCCGAAGCGAATGAGCCAGGCACAAAAAGACAAACACTGCAGGATCCCACTTACATGTGAAATCTCAAAAAGCCAAATTCATAGAAATAGTGAGTAGAGCAGGGACAGGGAGGTGTGGGAAACAGGGAGATATTGGTCAAAGTGTGTGAAGTTTCAGTTATGAAGGAGGAATGAGTTTGAGAAACGCAAAGTGCTGCATGGTGGTCATGGTTAACGGTTATATTATATTGGAAGCTTGCTAAGAGAGCAGACCTCAGGCGACCTCCACACACACACACACACACATGCACGTACACACACGCACACACGCACACACACACACACATGCGCACACACGATGATGTGAGAGGGCGGATGTGTTATTAGCGTGGATATAGTGCTCATTGCACTGTGTATGTGTGTGAAACACTGTGCTTTACTCCACGCCGGCTCAGTCATGTCTGACTCAGGGCAAAATTCACCCAGTGTTCCTGGGGTTTGTGGTTTAGAGAAGAGACAAGAAAATAAACAACTGCAAATATATGTAAATTATTCAGCATTATAAATACTACAAAGTGAGGATTCTAGATTATGGATACTTGGAAGGGTATGGATTCTATAAGTGACTAGGGCAGGAGAGCCTGGCTAAAGGACAGTGCTTCTTGTTGAGCACATGTGTGAAATACTTTAAGCACAGTATTATTTTTAGACACCACAAGGTGGCAAGATTTATCCAACAAAAGCATCTTTTCTTGTTATGCTGAAGTTGGACTGGGTTTTTTATGACTTTACACATATGCACACAAATAATTATATAGAAAAAAATTTTAAATCATTCATAAACAATGTCATCAATTATATTTAATATGTTTATAGATGGAAATAATTCTTTTAAACTTCTATTAGAAGGCTATATTAATTCATGTCTGTTACTAAAAAGAGTCAAAATCCCTAAAGTATATAGAAGGAAAATAAAAACTCCATTCAACCTACTCCTTTATGTTTAACCTGCTTCAGGTTCAACTGATGACCCAGAGGGATGGGATGAGGAGGGAGATGGGAGGGGGTTCAGGATGGGGAACACATGTACACACATGGCTGATTCATGTCAATGTATGGCAAAAACCACTACAATAGTGTAAAATAATTAGCCTCCAATTAAAATAAATACATTAAAAAACATAACAAACAAACAAAAAAACCCCAATCACCTTCTTTCATCTTTTTAAATAGACTAATATTTTTTTAAGGTTAAGTTTAATTTCAGGACAAAATTTCTTGGAAAGTACAGAAGATAAATCCTTTTAACCATTTTTTTCTTTTAAATTTGCCTGCAAAAGAGAGAGTATTATAATGTTGTTGTTCAGTCCCTCAGCCGTGTCTGATTCTTTAGTGACCTCACAGCGAGCCTGCCAGGCTCCTCTGTCTATGGGATTGTCCAGGCAAGAATTCTGGGGCGAGTTGCCATTTCCCCTCCAGGGGATCTTCTGATCAAGGGATTGAACCCGTGTCTTCTGCATTGGCAGGCAGATTCTTTACCACTGAGCCACTTGGGGAGCCTGGTGTTACAATCTTTGCTTAGTTACATTTCCGTGATTGATTACGTTATCTTTCTTGAAGGCAGGGACTACACGTTTGTTTGCTTTTGATTTTTAAATCAGCAATGCCTATTTGTCTTACCATTCATACATCTCTAATATTCTTGTCAGAGCACTACTTGATAAAATTTATGGAATTAGATAGGAATTTCACATTACCAGAAAAGCTGCAATTTCTGTGATTTTATGCCATCTTCCCTAAAGGATAGGAAAGCACCTCAGTGTTCAAAATAAAGAAATCAAACAGTATTAACATTAATTCTAAAATTATATATCATCTATTTTAAACAAGGTTCTAAACACTTTATGTGTTTTAACTTATTTTGCAAATTATTCATAGAATGCTTAAATATAGTTGCTATTTGCTATTTTTAAAAACAATTTTACTTCTTAGAGAAATGTATATCTTATACACTTTTTATTTTAGTTGTCTGAGGTTTAAGCAAGTTTCCCACTGCTCTAGGCAGGTTTTTATCTCTTTCAATTGTTTGAGGTTTGAGTGAGATAATATCCATAAAATTCTCAACCCTGTGCCTGAAATTCAGCAAGAACTTGCCATAGTAACCATTCTTTTTATTACGTATTGAGAGTGGAGGACAGATGTGGAGGGAATCCTGAGTTCTTGGTGTTGAGGGTGCTTTGCACATGTGTCTTTTTGGATCATGGTTTTCTCAGTTATATGTTCAGTAGTGGTGATTCTATTTTTAGCGGGTTTTTTTTTTTTTTAAGGAATCTCCATACTGTTCTCCAAGTGGCTGTATCAACTTACATTCCCATCAACAATGCAAGAGAACTCTTGTTTCTCCACACCCTCTCCAGCATCTATTGTTTGTAGGTTTTTTGATGATGGCCATTCTGATCAGGGTAGATTGGCACCTCATTGTAGCTTTGATTTGCCTTTCTCCTGTATGGATGTGAGAGTTGGACTATAAAGAAAGTTGAGTGCAGAAGATTTGATGCTTTTGAACTGAAGAAGACTCTTGAGAGTCCCTTGGACTGCAAGAAGATCCACCCAGTCCATCCTAAAGGAGATCAGTCCTGGCTGTGTTCATTGGAAGCGCTGACGTTGAAGCTGAAACTCCAATACTTTGGCCACCTGATACGAAGGACCAACTCATTTGAAAAGACCCTGATGCTGGGAAAGATTGAAGACAGGAGGAGAAAGGGATGACAGAGAATGAGATGGTTGGATGGCATCACCGACTCAATGGACATGAGTTTAAGTAAACTCTGGGAGTTGGTGATAGACAGGGAAGCCTGGTGTGCTGCAGCCTATGGGTTCGCAAAGAGTGGGACAAGACTGAGCAACTGAATGGAACTGAACTGAACTGAACTGAACTGAATTGAACAATTAGTGATGCTGAGCACCTTTTCCTGTGTCTCTTGGCCATCTGTGTGTCTTAGACTTTTGGCCAATTTTTTGATTGGTTGTTTGTTTTTAGATAGTGAGTTTCATGAGTTCTTTGTATATATTGGAAATGAATCCTTGTCAGTACCTTATTCGGAAGTGTACCTCATTGGGGATCACCATTACAAAGAACAGTGAGTGATTCATACTGTTTTTGCAAGTGGGAGAATGCCAAATGTCTTAGGCTAATTTTTGACTTGAATTATGTGGTGTGACTAGAAGCATGCAAGGTGGAGTAGCTCGCAAAAATATTGCAAGCTCAAGGAACAGCATGCTCAAATCCAAGGAGAGGTGCTCATAGTGGAGGCTTTTCCAGGTAATAAGACAGAGTTCTGAGGGTCTGCATCACTGAAAGCATGGTGGTGATGACTCGCAGAAGAGGTGACTGGGCAGGAAGGCCGTAATTTATGAGCCTTTTTGTGTCGTGTAGGGAAGCGTGAACTGTCATCTTGTCAAGTTCCAATACTGGTCTGAAGTTACTTAGAGGAACTGTGATTTACAGTCAGGTCATAAACAGAAACATTTTTCTTTAATTGAGGTTCTGTCTATAGAAGCTCAAATGACTCAGCCTTAATTTGTCCAGCCTTGTGCGGGGGATCTCCTCTATTATGCAGCTCGGTTGGTAAAGAATCCACCTGCAATGCAGGAGACCCCAGTTCGATTTCTGGGTCAGGAAGACCCGCTGGACAAGGGACAGGCTACCCACTCCAGTATTCTCAGGCCTCCCTTGTGGCTCAGCTGGTGAAAAATCTGCCTGCAATGTGGGAGAGCTGGGTTCAATCCCTGGGTTGGAAGGATCCCCTGGAGAAGGGAAAGGCTACCCACTCCAGTGTTCTGGCCTAGAGAGTTCCATGGACTAGTCTATAGGGTCACAAAGAGTCTGACACGGCTGAGCCACTTTCACTTTCCTCTATTATGCAGGAGTATTTCATAAATTTAAGAACACAATCAGTTATTATGACCTTGTTCCTTTTTCCTCTTCTTCCAAAAATGGCCCCTGTGCCTGACATAGTTACACTTAAGCAGCTTTGCCCTCTTGCATTCTCTGAGTATATTAGTGTGACTTGCTTAGCCCAACAGGCTCCTCTGTCCATGGAATTCTCCAGGCAAGAACACTGGAGCTGGTTGCCATTTCCTTCTCCAGGGGATCTTCCTAATCCACAGATAGAACCTGGATCTCCTGCCTTGGCAGGCAGATTCTTCATCATCTGAGCCACCAGGGAAGCCTCATTCTCTGAGTGGTCCTTAGGGATTCTAGGCGCACTGTGACGTTTTCTGCCCCTTTGCCTCAGTTCCCCTCCATCCTTTGCTTCAAGATTGGGCATGTGTGGATGGCACTGAGCGGGTGTTTAGATAGAGGAGGGCTCTCCTATCCCACCTGTAGTGGTGAAAGCCTCCAAGTCACACGATAGGAGTGACTCATAGGTTTTGCAGAGACTCTAACAGCACGTTGCCTGACCAAGTATTATTTCCTCCTTTTTCTTTCCAGGACTCAGATATGAATACTTGAATACATCATCAAAAGGCATTTTTTAAAAATTGACAAAAAGTTTTATATATTTAAGATGTACGACATGATACTTTGATATCCATATGCACTGGAAAATGATCGTCACAATTCAGCCAATTAACACATTCAGTACTTCATATAATTATCATTTTTTATGAGTGGTAAGAGCACTGAAGATTTATTCTCAGCAAATTTCCAGTATATGATATGCTTGTTTTCCACAGCACTTTTTAGAAATTATTTTTCATTGGAGGATGATTGCTTTACAGTGTTGTGTGTTTCTGCCATAAATGGACATGAAGCAGCCGTAGATATGCCTAAGTCCCCCGACTCTTGCACCTCCCTCTCACTTCCCCACACCATTCCACCTCCCCACCCCATCACGCCTCCTCACCCCATACCAGCCCATCCCTGTAGGTTGTCACAGAACCCCACACCCCTTTAGCTTGTCACAGAGCGCTGGGTTGAGCTGCCAATGTCATACAGCAGGTTCCCACTGGCTATCTATTTTACATATGGTAATGCATATGGTAATGTGCTTCCGTACTCCCCTCTCAATTCGCCCTGTCTCTCCTGCCCCCACAGTATCCACAGGTCTGTTCTCTGTGTCTCTGCTGCTGCCTGAAGAGATGCAGAGGAGCCTGGCGGGCTCCAGTGCATGGAGTCACAAAAAGCTGGACACGGCTGAGCGTCTGAGCACATAGGTTCATCAGCACCATTTCTCTAGAGCCCATCAGTTCAGTCACTCAGTCATGTCCGACTCTGCAACCCCATGAATCGCAGCATGCCAGGCCTCCCTGTCCATCACCAACTCCCAGAGTTCACCCAAACTCATGTCCATCGAGTCAGTGATGACATCCAGCCATCTCATCCTTTGTCGTCCCCTTCTCCTCCTGACCCCAGTCCCTGCCAGCATCAGAGTCTTTTCTAGTGAGTCAACTCTGCGTTAGGTAGCAAAAGTATTGGAGTTTCAGCTTCAACATCAGTCTTTCCAATGAACACCCAGGGCTGATCTCCTTTAGAAGGTACTGATTGGATCTCCTTGCAGTCCAAGGGACTCTCAACAGTCTTCTCCAACACTAGAGTTCAAAAGCATGAATTTTTTGGCACTCAGCTTTCTTCACAGTCCAACTCTCACATCCATAAATGACCACTAGAAAAACCATAGCTTTGATTAGATGGACCTTTGTTGGCAAAGTAATGTCTCTGCTCTTGAATATGCTATCTAGGTTGGCCATAATTTCCTTCCAAGGAGTAAGGTCTTTTAATTTCATGGCTGCAATCACCATCTGCAGTGATCTTGGAGCCCCCCAAAATAAAGTCTGACACTCTTTCCACTGTTTCCCCATCTATTTCCCATGAAGTGATGGGACCAGATGCCATGATCTTTGTTTCCTGAATGTTGAGCTTTAAGCCAACTTTTTCACTCTCCACTTTCACTTTCATCAAGAGGCTTTTTAGTTCCTCTTCACTTTCTGTCGTAAGAGTGGTGTCATCTGCATATCTGAGGTTATTGATATTTCTCCCAGCAATCTTGATTCCAGCTTGTGCTTCTTCCTGCCCAGCATTTCTCATGATGTACTCTGTATATAAGTTAAATAAGCAGGGTGACAATATTCAGCCTTGACATACACCTTTTCCTATTTGGAATGAGTCTGTTGTTCCATGTCCAGCTCTAACTGTTGCTTTCTGACCTGCATACAGATTTCTCAAGAGGCAGGTCAGGTGTTCTTGGTATTCCCATGCTTTTCAGAATTTTCCACAGTTTATAGTGGTCCACACAGGCTTTGGCATAGTCCATAAAGCAGAAATAGATGTTTTTCTGGAACTCTCTTGCATTTTCCATGATCCAGCGGATGTTGGCAATTTGATCTCTGGTTCCTCTGCCTTTTCTAAAACCAGCTTGAACATCTGGAAGTTCACGGTTCACGTAGTGCTGAAGCCTGGCTTGGAGAATTTTGACCATTTCTTTACTAGCATGTGAGATGAGTGCAATTGTGCAGTAGTTTGAGCATTCTTTGTCATTGCCTTTCTTTGGGATTGAAATGAAAACTGACCTTTTCCAGTCCTGTGGCCACTGCTGAGTTTTCCAAACTTGCTGGCACATTGAGTGCAGCAGCATCATCTTTTAGGATTTGAAGTAGCTCAACTGGAATCCCATCACCTCCACTAGCTTTGTTCATAGTGATGCTTTCTAAGGCCCACTTGACTTCACATTCCAGGCTGTCTGGCTCTAGATTAGTGATCACACCATCGTGATTATCTGGGTCCTGAAGATCTTTTTTGTACAGTTCTTCTGTGTATTCTTGCCACCTCTTCTTAATATCTTCTGCTTCTGTCAGGTCTATACTATTTCTGTCCTTTATCGAGCCCATCTTTGCATGAAGTGTTCCCTTGGTGTCTCTAGTTTTCTTGAAGAGATCTCTGGTCTTTCCCATTCTGTTGTTTTCCTCTATTTCTTTGCATTGATCACTGAGGAAGGCTTTCTTATCTCTCTTTGCTAGTCTTTGGAACTGTGCATTCAGATGGTTATATCCTTCCTTTTCTCCTTCGCTTTTCACATCTCTTCTTTTCAAAGCTATTTGTAAGGCCTCTTCAGACAGTCATTTTGCTTTTTTGCATTTCCTTTCCATGGGGATAGTCTTGCTCACTGTCTCCTGTAGAATGTCACGAACCATTCCATAGTTCATCAGGCACTCTGTCTATCAGATCAAGTCCCTTAAATCTATTTCTCTCTTCCACTATATAATCATAAGGGATTTGATTTAGGTCATACCTGAATGGTCTAGTGGTTTTCCCTACTTTCTTCAATTTAAGTCTGAATTTGGCAATAAGGAGTGGCTCAACAGTGAGCCACATTCAGCTCCTGGCCTTGTTTTTGCTGACTGTATAGAGCTTCTCCATCTTTGGCTGCAAAGAATATACTCAATGCTCATGCATTAATATACAATGCTTGTTTTCCCTTTCTGACTTACTTCACTCTGTATAGCAGGCTGTAGGTTCATTCCCCTCCCTAGAACTGACTCAAATGTGTTCCTTTTCGTGACTGAATAATATTCCATTGTGTATATATTTCATAGCTTCTTTATCCATTCACCTGTTGATGGGCATCTAGGTTGCTTCCATGTCCTGGCTATTGTAAATAGTGCTGCAATGAACACTGGGCTACGTGTGTGCTTGCACTATTATTTATCGTAGCCATCATGCTGTACATTGGATCCTCACAGCTTCTGGGTCTTTACACTGAAATCTGTGCTCTTGTACCAAAGTCCTCCCATGTGCAGCACTGTCCAGTCCATAGCAACCACCCTTGAATCCCACTGTCTGGATTTAACACACAAGTGAGATTCTGCAGTACTTTTTTCTGCGTCTGGGTCTTTCATTTTGTAATATGCCCTCCAGGTTTATCCAGATAGCGAGGTTCCCCTCTCGCTTATGGCTGAATAATAATAGACTTGATCCAGAAGGTTCTACAAATCACCTCTGACTGCTCCCATGCTCTGGGATCAGATTTGCACAATTAAGCTCTTTTTCCCTCCAAGGTTGAGTGTTGTCCAAGGACACTCTCTAGTTCTCTGTGTAAATTTGCATTTATATGCCCACATTTGTGTTATCCTTATACTTTGTGAGATAACAAGAATTAAATTAGACACACAGCCTAAGCTTACCCATAGTCATACCTGTTTCAATTCTGGAGGAAATGAGGAAACAATGTGATATGTTTTAAAGCACTGGAGTAAAAATATGACACAAGATTCTAGAGAATTATTAGAGCAGTTGTGTGAAGAGGAAGGATTCAAAGCAGGGGGAGTCAGGAGCCCGAAGTTTAGTGCCAGCACAGCAGTCTAAGCATGAAGCAGGCGGCAGCCAGACGGGAAGGGTGTTTTTGAGATAATGTGTTGCAGTAGGTTTAACAAGAGGTGTAGAAGCTGAAAACTGAAAGAAAAAATAGATATAAGAGAGAATTCTGGGGGAAAATCAGAAAAAAACCTGCTGTTTTCATGTAAATAGTCTACTTGGATTTTGATATAAGATATTGTATAAGCTAGAAAACAACAGCCCTTCCCCTTCAGTTGGGGAAGTAGAAGTAAAAGCAGTTCCATTTATAAATTTTTATTATATTATTAAAGCTTTTATGAAATTATGGAAGCAATCTCCAGCAAGATATTTTTTTTTTAATTTGGAATGTCTACAGACAGTGTGCATGTGTGTGCTCAGTCATGGCTAACTCTTTTTAGACAAAGACTAACAGACTGTCCATGGACTGTGCCTGCCAGGCTCCCCTGTCCATGGGATTCTCCAGGCAAGAACACTGGAGTAGGTTGCCATTCCCTTCTCCAGGGATCTTCCCAACTCAGGGACTGAACTTGTGTCTCTTACATTGGCATGCAGATCTTGAGACCAATGTGGTCTTTTTTATTTATTTATTTATTTTAATTGGAGGCTAATTACTTTATAATATTGTAGTGATTTTTCCCATACATTGACATGAATCCACATATTTGAGGTTTTGTGTCTCTGAGTGCTGAATTAAGGCTGTTTCAACCAAGGTAGGAAAAGCTGCAAGCTGTAACCAAATGCAAAACTACTGGAATACAATTGCTAATTAAATGAAGAAGCATTTCTGAGGTGACACTGACAGGGACGGAGGGAAACAGAAAGGAACAAGCCTCTTACCCTCTTCTAGCTAGCTAGCCTCCTCCACCCTCTGTTCAGCTCCGCAGTATAACTTGCAGGCAAACTTCCCAGGTCTTGCATGAAAATTTGCATCATCCCACAGCTCTTCAGGTGTATCCCAGAGTAGTCCTGTACTGTCCCTCTGAGTTCTGCTTGGATATTATCTCTCATACTTGGAACAAAGAAAACTGTTGTATGTCTCTATTTCTTATTGTAATTGTTCTTCAGTAGCTAATTTGTGTGCAACTCTTTGCAACCCCATGGACTGAGGCAGCCAGGCTTCTCTTCCTTCGCTCTCTCCTGGAGTTTGCTCAGACTCGTGTCCAATGAGTTGGTGATGCCGTCCAGCCGTCACATCCTCTGTCATTGTGGTGGTGGTTGAGTTAAGTCGTGTCCGACTCTCGCACCCCATGGACTGTAGCCCGCCAGGCTCCTCTGTCCATGGGATTCTCCAGGCAAGAATACCAGAGTGGGTTGCCATGCCCTTACTGTAGTGTTATTATATTTTCTCTCTTGGCAATTCTATTTCCCATGATTCTACTTGCTTCCAGCTCAGGCAGTTTCTCATGAATGTACTCTGTAATATAAGTAAATTAAAGGCCAGGGTGACCAAATATTCAGCTTGACATACACTTTCATTTGTAAACGAGTCGTGTTGTGTCCACATGCCAGTCTATGCTGTTCTTTCTGACCCTGCATATAGGTTTCTCAATAGGCAGGTCAGTGTCTGGTATTCCATCTTTTCACAATTTTTCCACATTTATTGCTGATTGCCACAGTCAAAGAGGCTTTGCATATACTTATTACACCACACCGATAAACACATCAGGGAAATGTAAGACGGGGAAGGTCCTGAATTGATGAAATAATTTGAAAAGGTATTAAAGGATAACAATGCTGTTTTAAAGATAAAAGTGACAGGACATGCCAATAAAAAAGCCATGAAGTAATTATGCAAAAAAGAAATATGGGTGCGCGCCCTCGCTGTTACAGCACACACCAAATACGTCAACTCCCAAATAAGTTAGGACTTAATGTAATACTTTATACTGTAAAAACTAAAAGAACAACATAGAGGGAAATATCCTTGACGATTGCATAATTTTTGTGAATGTGGCACAAAAAGCCCAGCAGAAATCAAAAAGCAAACATATACAAGTGGACTATATCAAAAATGGCTTCTGCAGCAGTCAAAGAAAACTATCATCATAATGAAAAGACAACTTTAGTGACTTGAAAATACTTGCAAAATCATAGATCTGATAAGGAGTTAATGTCGGCAAAACATGTGAGGTTTCTCAAACACATCCTTAGTAGTAAAAAATATCCAAAGAAGTGTGATTTAACAATGGAAAAGGACTTGATAGCATTTTTTTTTCCAAGGAAACATACAATGACCATTAGGTATATAAAAATATACTGCCACATACTGGTCATCACGGAAAGCGCCAAATGAAAACTCATAATGGGGTATGACTCCACATTGTTGGAACGCTGACTTTGTCACAAAGACAAATAATAACAAGTGCAGTGAAAGATGTAGAGAAAAGGCCCTCGTGCATGTTGGGAAGGAACATGTGCACATGGCTTTTGAATAGAGTTTGGAGCTTCTCTAAACCACTGAAGCTATCGATATGATTCGAGTAATTTTTATTCTTGAATATGGTAATACGCAAAGAAAATGAAATCAGTACATGGATATTCTAAAGTGTCCATTGACGAATGAACGGATAAATGAAACTGCGCCACATCTCTTATCCTGGTCCTTAATTTTGAAATGAAGGGAGCTGGGGTTTTGCAACAACATGCGGATTCTGTGAGATAAGCGTCTCGGTCCCGCTGAGCACAGTTTGTCCGCACGCATCTGGCAGACCGCCCGTCAGCGTAGCCCACCCCCAGGCTCGCCCTGTCCAGGGATTGTCCCAGGCGAGAATCCTGAGTGCTCGCTCCTTCAGGCGCGCTCCCGTCCCAGAGACTGAGCACCGGCTTGTCTTGTGTGCTCCGTTTTCAGCGGGATTCGTTTTATCACAGTTGCCACCTGGTAAGCCGCCTGGAGGACATTATCCTGAGCGAATGAGCCAGGCCCCACAAAAAGAACAAACACCTGCAGAATCCGCACTTAACATGGAAATCTCAAAAAGCCAAATTCATAGACATATGTGATAGCAGCAGGAACAGGGAGGTGTGAAACAGGGAGATATTGGTCAAAGTGTTGGAAGTTTCAGTTTTTATGAGGATGAATGATTTAGAAACCGAAAGTGCTGACTGGTGGTCATGTTAACGGTTATATTATATTGGAAGCTTGCTAAGAGAGAGCTAGAGCCTCACACACACAAACGACGCACACTCGCACACACACCACACACACACATGCACAACGATGATGTGAGAGGGCGGATTGTTATTAGGGTGGATATAGTGCCTCATTGCACTGTGTATGTGTTGAAACACTACGTGTGCTTTACTCCACGCCGGCTCAGTGCATGTCTGACTCAGGGCAAAAACCCCAGTGTTCGCTGGGGTCTGTGGTTTTAGAGAAAGACAGGAAAATAAACAACTGCAAATATATGTAAATTATTCAGCATTATAAATACTACAAAGGAGGATTCTAGATTATGGATACTTGAAGGGTATGGATTCTATAAGTGACTAGGGCAGGAGAGCCTGGCTAAAGGACAGTGCTTCTTGTTGAGCACATGTTGAAATACTTAAGCACAGTATTATTTTTAGAACACCACAAAAGGTGGCAAGATTTATCCAACAAAAAGCATCTTTTCTTGTTATGACTGAGTGGACTGGGTTTTTAATGACATGTTACACATATGCACACAAATAATTATATAGAAAAAATTTAAATCATTCATAACAATGTCATCAGTTATATTTAATATGTTTTATAGATGGAAATAATTCTTTTAAATTTCTATTAGAAGGCTATATTAATTCATGTGCTGTTACTAAAAAAAGAGGTCAAAATCCTAAAGTAATACAGAAGGAAAATAAAAACTCCATTCAAACCTACTCCTTTACATGTTAACCTGCTTTCAGGTTCAACTGATGACCCAGAGGGATGGATTGAGGAGGGAGATGGGAGGGGTTCAGGATGGGGAACACATTACACACCATGGCTGATTCCATGTCAATGTATGGCAAAAACCACTACAATAGTGTAAATAATTAGCCTCCCAATTAAAATAAATACTAAAAAACATAACAAACAAAAAAAATCACCTTCTTTCATCTTTTTAAATAGACTAATATTTTTTAAGGTTAAAGTTTAATTTCAGGACAAATTTTCTTGGAAAGTAGCAGAAGATAAATCCTTTTAACCCATTTTTTTCTTTTAAATTTGCCTGCAAAGAGAGAGTATTATAATGTGTTGTTGCAGTCCTCAGCCGTGTCTGGAATTCTTTAGTGACCTCACAGCGAGCCATGCCAGGCTGCCTGCTGTCTATGGATTGTCCAGGCAAGAATTCTGGGGTAGCGTGCCATTTCCCCCGCAGGGATCTTCTGATCAAGGATTGAACCCGTGTCCTCTGCATTGGCAGGCAGATTCTTACCACTGAGCCCTTGGGGAGCCTGGTGTTACAATCTTTGCTTAGTACATTTCCGGATTGATTACGTATCTTTCTTGAAGGCAGGGACTACCGTTTGTTGCTTTTGATTTTAAAAATCAGCAATGCCTATTTGTCTTACCATTCATACATCTCTAATATTCTTGTCAGAGCACTACTTGATAAAATTTATGGAATTAGATAGGAATTTCCATTACAGAGAAAAGCGCAATTTCTGTGATTTTATGCCATCTTCCCTAAAGGATAGGAAAGGCACCTCAAGTGTTCAAAATAAAGAAATCAAACAGTATTAACATTAATTCTAAAATTATATATCATTATTTTAAACAAGGTTCTAATAACACTTTATGTGTTTAACTTATTTTGCAAATTATTCATAGAATGCTTAAATATAGTTGCTGTTTGCTAATTTTAAAAACAATTTTACTTGCTTAGAGAAATGTATATCTTATACACTTTTTATTTTAGTTATCTGAGGTTTAAGCAAGTTATCCCCACTGCTCTAGGCAGATTTTTATCTCTTTCAATTGTTTTGAGGTTTGAGTGAGATAATATCCATAAAATTTCTCAACCGCTGTGCCTGAAATTCAGCAAGAACGTGCCAATAGGCCATTCTTTTTTAGAGTATTGAGAGTGGAGACAAGATGTGGAGGGAATCCTGAGTTCTTGGTGTTGAGTGCTTTGCACATGTGTCTTTTGAATCAATGGTTCTCTCAGTTATATGTTCAGGTCGTGGTGATTCTATTTTTAGAGGTTTTTTTTTTGAAGGAATCTCCATACTGTTCCTGTCCAAGTGCTGTATCAAGCTTACGATTCCACAACAATGCAAGAGAACTCTGTTTGCTCCACACGCCTCTCCAGGCATCTATTGTTTGTAGGTTTTTTGATGATGGCCATTCTGATCAGGGTAGATTGGCACGCTCATTGTAGCTTTGATTTGCCCTTTCTCCTGTATGGATGTGAGAGTTGGACTATAAAGAAATTTGAGTGCAGAAGACTTTGATGCTTTTGAAGACTGAAGAGACTCTTGAGAGTCCCTTGGACTGCAAGAAGATCCACCCAGTCCATGCCTAAAGGAGATCAGTCCTGGCTGTGTTCATTGAAGCGCTGACGTTGAAGTGAAACTCCAATATTTTGGCCACCTGATACGAAGGACCGAACTCATTTGAAAAGAGCCTGATGCGAAAAGATTGAAGACAGGAGGAGAGGAGATGGACAGAGATGAGATGGTTGGATGGCATCACCGACTCATGGACATGAGTTTAAGTAAACTCGGGGAGTTGGTGATAGACAAGGAAGCCTGGTGTGCTGCAGCCTATGGGTTTCGCAAAAGGGCGACAAGACTGAGCAACTGAATGCAGAACTGCGAATTGAACCTGAACTGAATGAACAATTAGTGATGCTGAGCACCTTTTCCTGTGCACTTGGCCATCTGTGTGTCTTAGACTTTTGGCCAATTTTTTTGATTGGTTGTTTGTTTTTAGATAGTGAGTTTCTATGAGTTCTTTGTATATATTGGAAATGAATCCTTGTCAGTACCTTGTACGGAAGTGACGGGCTCAATTGGGGATCAACCATTACAAAGAACAGGAGTGATTCATACTGTTTTTGCAAGATGTGGGGAATGCCAAATGTCTTAGGCTAATTTTTGACCTTGAATTATGTGGTGTGACTAGAAGCATGCAAGGTGGAGTAGCTGCAAACATATTGCAAGCTGCAAGGACAGCATGCTCAAATGCCAAGGAGAGGTGCTCATGGTGGAGACTTTTTCCAGGTAATAAGACAGAGTTCTGAGGGGTCTGGCATCATGAAAGCATGGTGTGAACGACTCGCGAGAAGAGGGGTGAGCTGGGCAGGAAGGCGTAATTTATGAAGGGCCTTTTTGTGTCCGTGTAGGAAGGTGAACTGTATCTTGTCAATGTCCAAATACTGAGTGCTGAAGTTACTTAGAGGAACTGTGATTTGTACCAGTCGTTCATAAAACAGAAACATTTTTCTTAAAATTGAGGTTCTGTCTATAGAAGTCAAATGACTCAGCCTTAATTGCCCAGTCCTTGTGCGGGGGATCTCCTCTATGTTGCAGCTCGGTTGGTAAAGAATCCACCTGCAATGCAGGAGACCCCGGTCTCGATTCTGGGTCAGGAAAGAACGGCCGTGGACAAGGGACAGGCTATACGCCACTCCAGTATTCTCAGGCCTCCCTTGGGCTCAGCTGGTGAAGAATTTGCCTGCAATGGGGAGAGCTGGGTTTCAATCCTGGGTGGAAGGATCCCCTGGAGAAGGGAAAGGCTACGCATCCAGTGTTCTGGCCTAGAGAGTTCCATGGACTAGTCTATAGGGTCAAAAGAGTCTGAAACGGCTGAGCCACTTTCCACTTTCCTCTATTAATGCAGGAAGTATTTCATAAATTTAAGAAACACATCAGATTATTATACCATTGTTCCTTTTTCGCTCTCTTCCAAAAATGGCCCCTGTGGCCTGACAAGTTACACTTAAGCAGCTTGCCGCTCTTGCATTCTCTGAAGTATATTATGTGACTTGCTTAGGCCCAACAGGCTCCTCTGTCATGGAATTCTCATGGCAAGAACACTGAGAGCTGTTGCGCATTTCCTTCTCCAGGGGATCTTCCTAATCCACAAATAGAACCTGGATCTCCTGCTTGGCAGGCAGATTCTTCATATCATCTGAGGCACCAGGAAGCCTCATTCTCCTGAGTGGTCCTTAGGGATTCTAGCGCACTGTGACGTTTTCTGCCGGCCTTTGCCTCAGTTCCCCTGCCATCCTTTGCTTCAAGATTGGGCATGTGTGGATGGCACTGAGCGGGTGTTTAGATAGAGGAGGGCTCTCCTATCCCACCTGTAAGTGGTGAAAGCCTCCAAAGTCACACGAATCAGGAGTGACTCATAGGTTTTGCAGAGAACTCTAACAGGCAGCTGTGCCTGACAAGTATTATTTCCTCGCTTTTTCTATTCCAGGACTCAGATATGAATACATTGAATCATCATCAAAAGGCATTTTTTAAAATTGACAAAAAGTTTTATATATTTACAGATGTAGACATGATACTTTGATATCCATATGCACTGGAAATGATCCGTCACAATTCAGCCAATTAACACATTTCAGTACTTCATATAATTATCATTTTTTATGAGTGTAAGAGCACTGAAGATTTAATTCTCAGCAAATTTCCAGTACTATGATATACTTGTTTTCTACAGCAGCTTTTTAGAAATTATTTTTCATTGGAGGATGATTGCTTTACAGTGTTGTGTGTTTTCTGCCATAAATGGACATGAAGCAGCCGTAGATATGCCTAAGTCCCCCGACTCTTGCACCTCCCTCTCACTTCCCCACACATTCCACCTCCGCACTACCATCACGCCTCCTCAGCCGCCATACCAGCCCATCCCTGTAGGTTGTCACGAGCCCACACAACCACTTTAGCTTGTCACAGAGCGGCTGGTGTTGAGCTGCCAATGTCATACGACAGCAGTTCCCACTGGCTATCTATTTTAATTATGGTAATGGCATATGGTAATGTGCTTCCTGTACTCCCTCTCAATTGCACCTGTCTCTCCTGCCCCCACAGTATCCACAGGTCTGTTCTCTGTGTCTCTGCTCTTGCCTGAAGAGATGCAGAGGAGCCTCGGCGGGCTCCAGTGCATGGAGTCACAAAAAGCTGGACACGGCTTGAGCGTCTGAAGCACATAGGTTCATCGCACAGCAATTTTCATAGAGCCCTATCAGTTTCAGTCACTCAGTCATGTCGCGAACTCCTGGCAACGCCATGAATCGGCAGCATGGCCAGGCCTCCCTGTCCATCAGCAGCTCCCAGAGTTCACTGCCATAACATCATGTCCAATCGAGTCAGTGATGACATCCAGCCATCTCATCCTTTGTCGTCCCCTTTCTCCTCCTGACCCAGTCCCTGCCAGCATCAGAGTGTCTTTTGCAGTGAGTCAACTCTGCGTTAGGTAGCAAAGTATTGGAGTTTTTCAGCTTCAACATCAGTCTTTCCAATGAACACCCAGGGCTGATCTCCTTTAGAAGGTACTGATTGGATCTCCTTGGCAGTCCAAGGAGCTCCTCACATCTCTCCAACACTAGAGTTCAAAAGCATGAATTTTTTGGCAGCTCAGCTTTCTTCACAGTCCAATCTCACATCCATAAATGACCACTAGAAATACCATAGCCTTTGATTAGATGGAGCCTTTGTTGCCAAAGTAATGTCTCTGGCCTTGAATATGCTATCTAGGTTGGCCATAATTTCCTTTCCAAGGAGTAAGGTCTTTTAATTTCATGCTGGCAATCACCATGCTGCAGTGATCTTGGAGCCCCCCAAAATAAAGTCTGACACTCTTCTCCACTGTTTCCCCATCTATTTCCCATGAAGTGATGGACCAGATGCCATGATCTTTGTTCCCTGAATGTTGATGCTTAAGCCCAAGCTTTTTCACTCTCCACTTTCACTTTCATCAAGAGGCTTTTTAGTTCCTCTTCACTTTCTGTCGTAAGAGTGGTGTCATCTGCAATATCTGAGGTTATTGATATTTCTCCCAGCAATCTTGATTCCAGCTTGTGCTTCTTCCTAGCCGCAGCATTTCTCATTGATGTACTACTTGTATATAAGTTAAATAAGGCAGGGGGACAATATTCAGGCCTTGACATACACGACTTTTCCTTATTTGGAATGAGTCTGTTGTTCCATGTCCAGCTGCTAAAGCTGTTGGCTTTCTGAGCCTGATACAGATTTCTCAAGAGGCAGGGTCAGGTGTTCTTGGTATTCCCATCGCTTTTCAGAATTTTCCACAGTTTATAGTGGTCCACACAGGCTTTGGCATCCAGGTCCATAAAGCAGAAATAGATGTTTTTTCTGCGAACTCTCTTGGGCATTTTCCATGATCCAGCAGATGTTGCAATTTGATCTCTGTTCCTCTGCCTTTTCTAAACGCAGCTTGAACATCTGGAATATCAGCGTTCACGTAGTCTGAAGCCTGGCTTGGAGAAATTTGACCATTTCTTTACTAGGCATGTGAGATGAGTAGCAATTGTGCAGTAGTTTGAGCATTCTTTGTCATTGGCCTTTCTTTGGGATTGAAATGAAAAACTGAGCCTTTTCCCAGTCCTGTGGCCACTGCTGAGTTTCCCAACTTGCTGGCACATTGAGTGGCAGCAGCATTCATCTTTTAGGATTTGAAGTAGCTCAACTGGAATCCCATCACGTCGCACTAGCTTTGTTCATAGTGATGCTTTCTAAGGCCCACGTTAGACTTCAGCATTCCAGGCTGTCTGCTCTAGATAGTGATCACACCATCGTGATTATCTGGGTCCTGAAGATCTTTTTTGTACAGTTCTTCTGTGTATTCTTGCCACCTCTTCTTAATATCTTGCTGCTTCTGTCAGGTCTATACTATTTCTGTGCCTTTATCGAGCGCCATCTTTGCATGAAGTGTTCCGCTTGGTGTCCTAGTTTTCTTGAAGAGATCTTGGTGCTTTCCGCATTCTTGTTGTTTTCCTCTATTTCTTTGCATTGATCACTGAGGGAAGGCTTTCTTATCTCTCTTTGCTAGTCTTTGAACTGTGCATTCAGAATGGTTATATCCTTCCTTTTCTGCCTTTGGCTTTTCACATCTTTCTCTTTTCAAAAGCTATTTGTAAGGCCTCTTCAGACAGTCATTTTGCTTTTTTGCATTTCCTTTCCATGGGGATAGTCTTGCTCACTGTCTCCTGTAGAAATGTCCAACGAACCGGGCATTCCACCCATGTGACTCCTGACTGTGGGCACACTCACTAGCTTGCAGCTACGCTTGAAGAAACAGAAACTCGGGGGTTTTAAGTAACTTGCTGGAGATCAGGAGCTGGTGTTCCAACCTAAAAGTGTCCTCCTGCAGCACACACACTGTTTTGTTTTTTTTTTAATCAAGTTTTTATTTTGAGATAATTGTAGATGAAATAATGAGAAATAATTATGAGGAATATGAGAAAGAAGTACGAGGAATAATACAGAGAGAGCCTATGCACTTTTTTCTTAGTTTTTCTAATGTAAGCATCTCCTGCCGCTTCACCTACTTTATGTATCTACCCTCCTCCAAAACCCGGACAATCAGTGATCTTTTTCTGTCTGTATATTTCTGCCTTTTCTATAATGTCATGTAATGGGAATAACAAAATATGTAGCTTTTGAAGACTAGGACCCATGTTCCTCAACTAGCGAAGAGTTTGAATTACAGCCTTTTCTATATCTTCTGATTTTTATAAAGGAATTTAATCTTTCACCTTGGCCAGTTTTGGCTAAATGGGAATAAAATTTTCTTTTGTTTGATTTGTAAGGCAAACAATCTAACTTCAAGAAACTAGGATAACAATCAATAAACTTACAGTGCTAGAAAGAACTATCTGCACCTTACGTTAATTTACAAAGACATTGTGATTCCCCCGGGGTCAGTTCTTTGCTGCCTCACTGTATCAGGCATCAAGAGCTACATTTCAGAGTTGGACAGCAATGATCACCCAAGAAGTTTTCTTATTTAAAACTGCCTTCATTAATTAGTTCCTCTGAAACTTGTTTAGGAGTGAGGCAAATGATTTATTCCAATGTTAGTAATCGCCCATCTCTGGACACTCAATCAGTCTTAATAATGCCCAAAGCATCTTGTTAGAGAGAAGATTAGTTAATATATTGGGTCTTGGAGTCTGTCTCACACTGGGATAAAAAACTTAAGTTAGTTTTAGCTACAATAGCTTCTCTGAAGATTAAACTGCTGATTTCTCAGGTTTGAAACTCATTCAAAGTTTTTCTGAATCCCAGAAATGTTAGAAGTGAAAACTGCCTTAGCGATAATCAGGGCTGATCCTTTCAGTCTGTGAGATGAGGGAACTAATAAATAAAGAACTGATGTCTCAGGTCATGGAGGTAGAAGTGCAATATTAAGAACCTGGTCCTCCTGATGGTTAGGGAGGTTACACCTTGCAGGGTCCCATGATATTATAAAAAACAGAGGAAAGAAGCAAGGAGGGAGGAAAATAAAGCTCAAATAACTAATCACACTGAAAGAGAATATTAAACATTTTATGATTAATTCATGACTATTCCCAAAGGACGTTCTATTAAAAAAGATAATCATATTCTGGTGGAATTTTAGAAATATGTGATAGAGAAGCAAAGAATTTTTAAAAAAGAAAGTCAATGCTTCCTGGTACTTTTTGACAGAGGCCGTAAGGGGAAAGAAATAGTCTTGAAATTCAGGGAAATAAAGACCCTTGCTCTCAACTAAATCAACTTTGCTTTCTTTTCTGGCCAGCTGTTTTTTTAAAAAATGAAACTTTTTCTCTGAGAGATAGTTGACTGATATAATCAGCTGAATGGGTATAGCAAACATATGCAAATATACTTCATATAGTTTCAATACATGTAAACTTTGTATGTGTATCAGTTCAGTTCAGTCACTGTACTGTATCAGCTCAGTTCAGTTCAGTCACTCAGTTGTGTCCGACTGTGTGCAACCCCCTGAATCCCAGCACGCCACGCCTCCCTGTCAATCACAACTCCCGGAGTTCACTCAAACTCACATCCATGGAGTCAGTGATGCCATCCAGCCATCTCATCCTCTTCGTCCTTCTTCTCCCTCCTCCTGCCCCCAATCCCTCCAGCATCAGAGTCTTTTCCAATGAGTCAACTCTTCGCATGAGGTGGCCAAAGTACTGGAGTTTCAGCGTTAGCATCAGTCCTTCCAAAGAACACCCAGGCTGATCTCCTTTAGAATGGACTGGTTGGATCTCCTTGCAGTCCAAGGGACTCTCAACAGTCTTCTCCAACACCACAGTTCAAAAGCATCAATTCTTTGGCTCATAGCCTTCCTCACAGTCCAACTTTCACATCCATACATGACCACAGGAAAAACCATGGCCTGGACTAGACGGACCTTAGTCGGCAAAGTAATGTCTCTGCTTTTGGAATCTAGGTTGGTCATAGCTTTCCTTCCAAGGAGCAAGCCTCTTTTAATTTCATGGCTGTAGTCACCATCTGCAGTGATTTTGAAGCCCCCAAAAATAAAGTCTGCCACTGTTTTCCACTGTTTCCCCATCTATTTCCCATAAAGTGATGGGACAAGATGCCATAATCTTAGTTTTTCTGAATGTTGACTTTTAAGCCAAATTTTTCACTCTCTTTCACTTTCATCAAGAGGCTTTTTAGTTCCCCCTACTTTCTGCCATAAGGGTGGTGGTCATCTGCATATCTGAGGTTATTGATATTTCTCCTGGCAATCTTGATTCCAGATTCTACTTCTTCCAGCTCAGCGTTTCTCATGATGTACTCTGTATATAAGTTAATTAAGCAGGGTGCCAATATACAGCCTTGACATACACCTTGTCCTATTTGTAACGAGTCTGTTGTTCCACATCCAGTTCTAGCTGTTGCTTTCTGACCTGCATATAGGTTTCTCAAGAGGCAGGTCAGGTGGTCTGGTATTCCCATCTCTTTCACAATTTCTCACAGTTTGTTGTGATCCACATAGTCAAAAGGCTTTGGCATATACTGTATACACACACATAAACACACTCAGAGAAAATCTATGACGCGGGGAAGTCCTGAATTGATGAAGTAATTTTGAATAGGTATTAAAAGGCATAACAATGCTGTTTTAAGATAAAAGTGAGAGGATTGCAATAAAAAGCCATGAGTAATTATGCAAAAAAGAAATATGGGTGGGCCCCTGCTGTTACAGCACACACAATAGTCAATCCCAAATAGATTAGAGACTTAAATGTAATACTTTATACTGTAAAAACTAGAAGAAAACATAGAGGGAAATATCCTTGACATTGGCGATGATTTTTTGAATGTGGCACCAAAAGCCCAGAAATCAAAAGCAAACATATACAAGTGGACTATATCAAAATGCTTCTGCACAGCAAAGAAACTATCATCATAATGAAAAGACAACTTGTACTTGGAAAAATACTTGAAAATCATAGATCTGATAAGGAGTTAATGTCCAAAACATGTGAGGTTCTCAAACATCCTAGTAGTAAAAAATATCAAAGAAGTTGATTTTAAAAATGGGAAAAGGACTTGAATAGGCATTTTTTTTTTCCAAGGAAGACATACAAATGACCATTAGGTATATAAAAATATACTCCACATTACTGGTCATCAGGAAAGCGCAAATGAAAATCATAATGAGGTATGGACTCAGACTTGTTGGAATGACTATTGTCAAAAGACAAAAGATAACAAGTGCAGTGAAAGATGTAGAGAAAAAGGACCCTCGTGCATTTCGGGGAAGGAACATTGCCATAGGCTTTATGGAATAGAGTTTGGAGGTTTCTCTAAACACTGAACTATCATATGATTCAGTAATTTTTATTTCTGAATATGTAACCAAAGAAAATGAAATCAGTACATTGGATATTCTAAATGTCCATTGACGAATGAACGGATAAAGAAACTGCGCCACATCTTTATCTGTCCCTATAATTTTAGAATGAAGGGAGCCTGGGTTTTGCAACAACATGGGCGGATCTGGAGGATAGCGTGCTCGGTCCCCGAGCACAGTTGTGTCCGACGCATTGCGACCCCGTCAGCCGTAGCCCCCCAGGCTCCCCTGTCCAGGGGATTTCCCAGGCGAGAATCCTGGAGTGGGCTCCTCCTTCAGGCGCCTCCCGTCCCAGAGCCTGAGCCCGCGTGTCTTGTGTCTCCTGTTTTGCAAGCGGATTCTTTATCACAGTTGCCACCTGGTAAGCCCCTGGAGGACATTATCCGAAGCAAATGAGCCAGGCACAAAAAGACAAACACTGCAGGATCCCACTTACATGTGAAATCTCAAAAAGCCAAATTCATAGAAATAGTGAGTAGAGCAGGGACAGGGAGGTGTGGGAAACAGGGAGATATTGGTCGAAGTGTGTGAAGTTTCAGTTATGAAGGATGAATGAGTTTGAGAAACCCAAAGTGCTGCGTGGTGGTCACGGTTAACGGTTATATTATGTTGGAAGCTTGCTAAGAGAGTAGACCTCAGGCGACCTCCACACACACACACACACACACGATGATGTGAGAGGGCGGATTTGTTATTAGCGTGGATATAGTGCTCATTGCACTGTGTATGTGTGTGAAACACTGTGCTTTACTCCACGCCGGCTCAGTCATGTCTGACTCAGGGCAAAAATCACCCAGTGTTCCTGGGGTCTGTGGTTTAGAGAACAGACAGGAAAATAAACAACTGCAAATATATGTAAATTATTCAGCATTATAAATACTACAAAGCGAGGATTCTAGATTATGGATACTTGGAAGGGTATGGATTCTATAAGTGACTAGGGCAGGAGAGCCTGGCTAAAGGACAGTGCTTCTTGTTGAGCACATGTCTGAATACTTCAAGCACAGTATTATTTTTAGACACCACAAGGTGGCAAGATTTATCCAACAAAAGCATCTTTTCTTGTTATGCTGAAGTCGGACTGGGTTTTTAATGACTGTACACATATGCACACAAATAATTATATAGAAAAAATTTTAAATCATTCATGAACAATGTCATCAATTATATTTAATATGTTTATAGATGGAAATAATTCTTTTAAATTTCTATTAGAAGGCTATATTAATTCATGTCTGTTACTAAAAAGAGTCAAAATCCCTAAAGTATACAGAAGGAAAATAAAAACTCCATTCAACCTACTCCTTTACATTTAACCTGCTTCAGGTTCAACTGATGACCCAGAGGGATGGGATGAGGAGGGAGATGGGAGGGGGGTTCAGGATGGGGAACACATGTACACACCTGGCTGATTCATGTCAATGTATGGCAAAAACCACTACAATAGTGTAAAGTAATTAGCCTCCAATTAAAATAAATTAAAAAACATAACAAACAAAAAAAATCACCTTCTTTCATCTTTTTAAATAGACTAATATTTTTTAAGGTTAAGTTTAATTTCAGGACAATATTTCTTGGAAAGTACAGAAGATAAATCCTTTTAACCATTTTTTTTCTTTTAAATTTGCCTGCAAAAGAGAGAGTATTATAATGTTGTTGTTCAGTCCCTCAGCCGTGTCTGGTTCTTTAGTGACCTCACAGCGAGCCTGCCAGGCTCCTCTGTCTATGGGATTGTCCAGGCAAGAATTCTGGGGTGAGCTGCCATTTCCCCTCCAGGGGATCTTCTGACCAAGGGATTGAACCCGTGTCTTCTGCATTGGCAGGCAGATTCTTTACCACTGAGCCCCTTGGGGAGCCTGGTGTTACAATCTTTGCTTAGTTACATTTCCGCGATTGATTACGTCATCTTTCTTGAAGGCAGGGACTACGCGTTTGTTTGCTTTTGATTTTAAAATCAGCAATGCCTATTTGTCTTACCATTCATACATCTCTAATATTCTTGTCAGAGCACTACTTGATAAAATTTATGGAATTAGATAGGAATTTCACATTACCAGAAAAGCTGCAATTTCTGTGATTTTATGCCATCTTCCCTAAAGGATAGGAAAGCACCTCAGTGTTCAAAATAAAGAAATCAAACAGTATTAACATTAATTCTAAAATTATATATCATCTATTTTAAACAAGGTTCTAAACACTTTATGTGTTTTAACTTATTTTGCAAATTATTCATAGAATGCTTAAATATAGTTGCTCTTTGCTATTTTTAAAAACAATTTTACTTCTTAGAGAAATGTATATCTTATACACTTTTTATTTTAGTTATCTGAGGTTTAAGCAAGTTTCCCACTGCTCTAGGCAGATTTTTATCTCTTTCAATTGTTTGAGGTTTGAGTGAGATAATATCCATAAAATTCTCAACCCTGTGCCTGGAATTCAGCAAGAACGTGCCATAGTAGCCATTCTTTTTATTAAGTATTGAGAGTGGATGACAGATGTGGAGGGAATCCTGAGTTCTTGGTGTTGACAGTGCTTTGCACATGTGTCTTTTTGAATCATGGTTTTCTCAGTTATATGTTCAGTCGTGGTGATTCTATTTTTAGAGGTTTTTTTTTAAGGAATCTCCATACTGTTCTCCAAGTGGCTGTATCAACTTACATTCCCATCAACAATGCAAGAGAACTCCTGTTTCTCCACACCCTCTCCAGCATCTATTGTTTGTAGGTTTTTTGATGATGGCCATTCTGATCAGGGTAGATTGGCAGCTCATTGTAGCTTTGATTTGCCTTTCTCCTGTATGGATGTGAGAGTTGGACTATAAAGAAATTTGAGTGCAGAAGATTTGATGCTTTTGAACTGAAGACGACTCTTGAGAGTCCCTTGGACTGCAAGAAGATCCACCCAGTCCATCCTAAAGGAGATCAGTCCTGGCTGTGTTCATTGGAAGCGCTGACGTTGAAGCTGAAACTCCAATATTTTGGCCACCTGATACGAAGGACCAACTCATTTGAAAAGAGCCTGATGCTGGGAAAGATTGAAGGCAGGAGGAGAGGAGATGACAGAGAATGAGATGGTTGGATGGCATCACCGACTCACTGGACATGAGTTTAAGTAAACTCCGGGAGTTGGTGATAGACAAGGAAGCCTGGTGTGCTGCAGCCTATGGGTTCGCAAAGAGTCGGACAAGACTGAGCAACTGAACAGAACTGAATTGAACTGAACTGAACTGAACAATTAGTGATGCTGAGCATCTTTTCCTGTGACACTTGGCCATCTGTGTGTCTTAGACTTTTGGCCAATTTTTTGATTGGTTGTTTGTTTTTAGATAGTGAGTTTCATGAGTTCTTTGTATATATTGGAAATGAATCCTTGTCAGTACCTTGTACGGAAGTGCACCTAATTGGGGATCACCATTACAAAGAACAGAGAGTGATTCATACTGTTTTTGCAAGATGGTGGGGGAATGCCAAATGTCTTAGGCTAATTTTTGACTTGAATTATGTGGTGTGACTAGAAGCATGCAAGGTGGAGTAGCTTGCAAAAATATTGCAAGCTCAAAGAACAGCATGCTCAAATCCAAGGAGAGGTGCTCATGGTGGAGACTTTTCCAGGTAATAAGACAGAGTTCTGGGGGTCTGCATCATTGAAAGCATGGTGGTGACGACTCGCAGAAGAGGTGACTGGGCAGGAAGGCTGTAATTTATGAGCCTTTTTGTGTCGTGTAGGGAAGTGTGAACTGTTATCTTGTCAAGTTCCAATACTGGTCTGAAGTTACTTAGAGGGACTGTGTTTACAGTCTGTTCATAAACAGAAACATTTTTCTTTAATTGAGGTTCTGTCTATAGAAGTGCAAATGACTCAGCCTTAATTTGCCCAGCCTTGTGCGGGGGATCTCCTCTGCTATGCAGCTCGGTTGGTAAAGAATCCACCTGCAATGCAGGAGACCCCGGTTCGAGTTCTGGGTCAGGAAGACCCGCTGGAGAAGGGACAGGCTACCCACTCCAGTATTCTCAGGCCTCCCTTGTGGCTCAGCTGGTGAAGAATTTGCCTGCAATGTGGGAGAGCTGGGTTCAATCCCTGGGTTGGGAGGATCCCCTGGAGAAGGGAAAGGCTACCCACTCCAGCGTTCTGGCCTAGAGAGTTCCATGGACTAGTCTATAGGGTCATAAAGAGTCTGACACGGCTGAGCCACTTTCACTTTCCTCTATTATGCAGGAGTATTTCATAAATTTAAGAACACAGTCAGTTATTATGACCTTGTTCCTTTTTCCTCTCCTTCCAAAAATGGCCCCTGTGCCTGACATAGTTACACTTAAGCAGCTTTGCCCTCTTGCATTCTCTGAGTATATTAATGTGACTTGCTTAGCCCAACAGGCTCCTCTGTCCATGGAATTCTCCAGGCAAGAACACTGGAGCTTGTTGCCATTTCCTTCTCCAGGGGATCTTCCTAATCCACAAATAGAACCTGGATCTCCTGCCTTGGCAGGCAGATTCTTCATCATCTGAGCCACCAGGGAAGCCTCATTCTCTGAGTGGTCCTTAGGGATTCTAGGCGCACTGTGACGTTTTCTGCCCCTTTGCCTCAGTTCCCCTCCATCCTTTGCTTCAAGATTGGGCATGTGTGGATGGCACTGAGCGGGTGTTTAGATAGAGGAGGGCTCTCCTATCCCACCTGTAGTGGTGAAAGCCTCCAAGTCACACGATAGGAGTGACTCATAGGTTTTGCAGAGACTCTAACAGCACGTTGCCTGACCAAGTATTATTTCCTCCTTTTTCTTTCCAGGACTCAGATATGAATACTTGAATGCATCATCAAAAGGCATTTTTTAAAAATTGACAAAAAGGTTTTATATATTTAAGATGTATGACATGATACTTTGATATCCATATGCACTGGAAAATGATCGTCACAATTCAGCCAATTAACACATTCAGTACTTCATATAATTATCATTTTTTATGAGTGATAAGAGCACTGAAGATTTATTCTCAGCAAATTTCCAGTATATGATATACTTGTTTTCTACAGCACTTTTTAGAAATTATTTTTCATTGGAGGATGATTGCTTTACAGTGTTGTGTGTTTCTGCCATAAATGGACATGAAGCAGCCGTAGATATGCCTAAGTCCCCCGACTCTTGCACCTCCCTCTCACTTCCCCACACCATTCCACCTCCCCACCCCATCACGCCTCCTCACCCCATACCAGCCCATCCCTGTAGGTTGTCACAGAGCCCCACACCCCTTTAGCTTGTCACAGAGCGCTGGGTTGAGCTGCCAATGTCATACAGCAGGTTCCCACTGGCTATCTATTTTACATATGGTAATGCATATGGTAATGTGCTTCCGTACTCCCCTCTCAATTCACCCTGTCTCTCCTGCCCCCACAGTATCCACAGGTCTGTTCTCTGTGTCTCTGCTGCTGCCTGAAGAGATGCAGAGGAGCCTGGCGGGCTCCAGTGCATGGAGTCACAAAAAGCTGGACACGGCTGAGCGTCTGAGCACATAGGTTCATCAGCACCATTTCTCTAGAGCCCATCAGTTCAGTCACTCAGTCATGTCCGACTCTGCAACCCCATGAATCGCAGCATGCCAGGCCTCCCTGTCCATCACCAACTCCCAGAGTTCACCCAAACTCATGTCCATCGAGTCAGTGATGACATCCAGCCATCTCATCCTTTGTCGTCCCCTTCTCCTCCTGACCCCAGTCCCTGCCAGCATCAGAGTCTTTTCCAGGGAGTCAACTCTGCGTTAGGTAGCAAAAGTATTGGAGTTTCAGCTTCAACATCAGTCTTTCCAATGAACACCCAGGGCTGATCTCCTTTAGAAGGTACTGATTGGATCTCCTTGCAGTCCAAGGGACTCTCAACAGTCTTCTCCAACACTAGAGTTCAAAAGCATGAATTTTTTGGCACTCAGCTTTCTTCACAGTCCAACTCTCACATCCATAAATGACCACTAGAAAAACCATAGCTTTGATTAGATGGACCTTTGTTGGCAAAGTAATGTCTCTGCTCTTGAATATGCTATCTAGGTTGGCCATAATTTCCTTCCAAGGAGTAAGGTCTTTTAATTTCATGGCTGCAATCACCATCTGCAGTGATCTTGGAGCCCCCCAAAATAAAGTCTGACACTCTTTCCACTGTTTCCCCATCTATTTCCCATGAAGTGATGGGACCAGATGCCATGATCTTTGTTTCCTGAATGTTGAGCTTTAAGCCAACTTTTTCACTCTCCACTTTCACTTTCATCAAGAGGCTTTTTAGTTCCTCTTCACTTTCTGTCGTAAGAGTGGTGTCATCTGCATATCTGAGGTTATTGATATTTCTCCCAGCAATCTTGATTCCAGCTTGTGCTTCTTCCTGCCCAGCATTTCTCATGATGTACTCTGTATATAAGTTAAATAAGCAGGGTGACAATATTCAGCCTTGACATACACCTTTTCCTATTTGGAATGAGTCTGTTGTTCCATGTCCAGCTCTAACTGTTGCTTTCTGACCTGTATACAGATTTCTCAAGAGGCAGGTCAGGTGTTCTTGGTATTCCCATGCTTTTCAGAATTTTCCACAGTTTATAGTGGTCCACACAGGCTTTGGCATAGTCCATAAAGCAGAAATAGATGTTTTTCTGGAACTCTCTTGCATTTTCCATGATCCAGCGGATGTTGGCAATTTGATCTCTGGTTCCTCTGCCTTTTCTAAAACCAGCTTGAACATCTGGAATTTCACGGTTCACGTAGTGCTGAAGCCTGGCTTGGAGAATTTTGACCATTTCTTTACTAGCATGTGAGATGAGTGCAATTGTGCAGTAGTTTGAGCATTCTTTGTCATTGCCTTTCTTTGGGATTGAAATGAAAACTGACCTTTTCCAGTCCTGTGGCCACTGCTGAGTTTTCCAAACTTGCTGGCACATTGAGTGCAGCAGCATCATCTTTTAGGATTTGAAGTAGCTCAACTGGAATCCCATCACCTCCACTAGCTTTGTTCATAGTGATGCTTTCTAAGGCCCACTTGACTTCACATTCCAGGCTGTCTGGCTCTAGATTAGTGATCACACCATCGTGATTATCTGGGTCCTGAAGATCTTTTTTGTACAGTTCTTCTGTGTATTCTTGCCACCTCTTCTTAATATCTTCTGCTTCTGTCAGGTCTATACTATTTCTGTCCTTTATCGAGCCCATCTTTGCATGAAGTGTTCCCTTGGTGTCTCTAGTTTTCTTGAAGAGATCTATGGTCTTTCCCATTCTGTTGTTTTCCTCTATTTCTTTGCATTGATCACTGAGGAAGGCTTTCTTATCTCTCTTTGCTAGTCTTTGGAACTGTGCATTCAGATGGTTATATCCTTCCTTTTCTCCTTTGCTTTTCACATCTCTTCTTTTCAAAGCTATTTGTAAGGCCTCTTCAGACAGTCATTTTGCTTTTTTGCATTTCCTTTCCATGGGGATAGTCTTGCTCACTGTCTCCTGTAGAATGTCACGAACCATTCCATAGTTCATCAGGCACTCTGTCTATCAGATCAAGTCCCTTAAATCTATTTCTCTCTTCCACTATATAATCATAAGGGATTTGATTTAGGTCATACCTGAATGGTCTAGTGGTTTTCCCTACTTTCTTCAATTTAAGTCTGAATTTGGCAATAAGGAGTGGCTCAACAGTGAGCCACATTCAGCTCCTGGTCTTGTTTTTGCTGACTGTATAGAGCTTCTCCATCTTTGACTGCAAAGAATATACTCAATGCTCATGCATTAATATACAATGCTTGTTTTCCCTTTCTGACTTACTTCACTCTGTATAGCAGGCTGTAGGTTCATTCCCCTCCCTAGAACTGACTCAAATGTGTTCCTTTTCGTGACTGAATAATATTCCATTGTGTATATATTCCATAGCTTCTTTATCCATTCACCTGTTGATGGGCATATAGGTTGCTTCCATGTCCTGGCTATTGTAAATAGTGCTGCAATGAACACTGGGCTACGTGTGTGCTTGCACTATTATTTATCGTAGCCATCATGCTGTACATTGGATCCTCACAGCTTCTGGGTCTTTACACTGAAATCTGTGCTCTTGTACCAAAGTCCTCCCATGTGCAGCACTGTCCAGTCCATAGCAACCACCCTTGAATCCCACTGTCTGGATTTAACACACAAGTGAGATTCTGCAGTACTTTTTTCTGCGTCTGGGTCTTTCATTTTGTAATATGCCCTCCAGGTTTATCCAGATAGCGAGGTTCCCCTCTCGCTTATGGCTGAATAATAATAGACTTGATCCAGAAGGTTCTACAAATCACCTCTGACTGCTCCCATGCTCTGGGATCAGATTTGCACAATTAAGCTCTTTTTCCCTCCAAGGTTGAGTGTTGTCCAAGGACACTCTCTAGTTCTCTGTGTAAATTTGCATTTATGTGCCCACATTGGTGTTATCCTTATACTTTGTGAGATAACAAGAATTAAATTAGACACACAGCCTAAGCTTACCCATAGTCATACCTGTTTCAATTCTGGAGGAAATGAGGAAACAATGTGATATGTTTTAAAGCACTGGAGTAAAAATATGACACAAGATTCTAGAGAATTATTAGAGCAGCTGTGTGAAGAGGAAGGATTCAAAGCAGGGGGAGTCAGGAGCCCGAAGTTTAGTGCCAGCACAGCAGTCTAAGCATGAAGCAGGCGGCAGCCAGACGGGAAGGGTGTTTTTGAGATAATGTGTTGCAGTAGGTTTAACAAGAGGTGTAGAAGCTGAAAACTGAAAGAAAAAATAGATATAAGAGAGAATTCTGGGGGAAAATCAGAAAAAACCTGCTGTTTTCATGTAAATAGTCTACTTGGATTTTGATATAAGATATTGTATAAGCTAGAAAACAACAGCCCTTCCCCTTCAGTTGGGGAAGTAGAAGTAAAAGCAGTTCCATTTATAAATTTTTATTATATTATTAAAGCTTTTATGAAATTATGGAAGCAATCTCCAGCAAGATTGTTTTTTTTTTAATTTGGAATGTCTACAGACAGTGTGCATGTGTGTGCTCAGTCATGGCTAACTCTTTTTAGACAAAGACTAACAGACAGTGTCCATGGACTGTGCCTGCCAGGCTCCCCTGTCCATGGGATTCTCCAGGCAAGAACACTGGAGTAGGTTGCCATTCCCTTCTCCAGGGATCTTCCCAACTCAGGGACTGAACTTGTGTCTCTTACATTGGCATGCAGATCTTGAGACCAATGTGGTCTTTTTTATTTATTTATTTATTTTAATTGGAGGCTAATTACTTTATAATATTGTAGTGATTTTTCCCATACATTGACATGAATCCACATATTTGAGGTTTTGTGTCTCTGAGGTGCTGAATTAAGGCTGTTTCAACCAAGGTAGGAAAAGCTGCAAGCTGTAACCAAATGCAAAACTACTGGAATACAATTGCTAATTAAATGAAGAAGCATTTCTGAGGTGACACTGACAGGGACAGGGAGGGAAAACAGAAAGGAACAAGCCTCTTACCCTCTTCTAGCTAGCTAGCCTCCTCCACCCTCTGTTCAGCTCCCGCAGTATAACTTGCAGGCAAACTTCCCAGGTCTTGCATGAAAATTTGCATCATCCCACAGCTCTTCAGGTGTATCCCAGAGTAGTCCTTGTACTGTCCCTCTGAGTTCTGCTTGGATATTATCTCTCATACTTGGAAACAAAGAAAACTGTTGTATGGTCTCTATTTCATTATTGTAATTGTTCTTCAGTAGCTAATTTGTGTGCAACTCTTTGCAACCCCATGGACTGAGGCAGCCAGGCTTCTCTTTCCTTCGCTCTCTCCTGGAGTTTGCTCAGACTCGTGTCCAATGAGTTGGTGATGCCGTCCAGCCGTCACATCCTCTGTCATTGTGGTGGTGGTTGAGTCGCTAAGTCGTGTCCGACTCTTGCGACCCCATGGACTGTAGCCCGCCAGGCTCCTCTGTCCATGGGATTCTCCAGGCAAGAATACCAGAGTGGGTTGCCATGCCCTTCTCCAGGGGATCTTCCCCACCCAGGAACCGAACCCAGGTCTCCTGCATTGCAGGCAGTTTCTTTACCGACTGAGCTGTGGACTACAAATTATTCTTGAGCGTTGGTTGTGTGCTGACTATTCTTTTGGTATTCCTTTCTGCCAAACTCTCTTTTATCACAATTGCAGGCACGGAAGTCACAAAGCTGAAGGGTTTTACGGATCAACTGGGCCAATTATATTCATGATGAGAGTTCTCTTCCTACTTCATCCCGGAAAGATAACTGGCATTAAAATTGTTCACTTGGCACCAGGATAGCACGTGGCATGTTCTTTGCTTTTAGCAGAAAATCCCAAAGGGATTCTCAGGCTTATATTTTCTCCCAGTATTGTTACCTTTGGAAACAGGATTCCTGTGGAGTGAATAGAATGCACTTTTGATTCTAAGGTAATCTGAAAAAATGTGGGCTTTAGTTGAAATTCAAGTGAGAAACTATTTATAATTCACAAAGCAACTACCTTGTTGAATTGACCAGGCAAAAAAGGTCAGTAAATCACCATATGGTCAAAACCAAAACACTTTACAATATAATCAAATCATAATATATTTCCACTTCATGAAATACAGTAAGGTTTTCTTTCCTATAGTTATAATTGAAGAAGAAAGTGGAAAGAAAGAAGTGAAGTTGCACAGTTGTGCCCGACTCTTTGCAATCTCATGGACTGTAGCCTGCCAGGCTCCTCCATCCATGGGATTTTCCAGGCAAGAATACTGGAGTGGGTTGCCATTTCCTTCCCAGGGCATCTTCCTGACCCAGGGATCAAACCCTAGTCTCCCACACTGCAGGCAGACTGAAATGCCTTCAAATGTCGTTTCTTTCATTCTTGTTCTCCTTTTCAGTGAAACAGATAATTAGATGTATACTTTGTGGATGTTTTCATTCTCATAAACCCTGAGTAGTTGCATGTAGCTCTCTGTGGCCCAATGTCTCCTTTTATCTTGTAGTGAGTTGATCCATCCTTAACATCAGTAAGAGTATAGAAATACTAATATTGGTCAATATTTTCATGACTTTGAAATGTTTCTTTTTCTATGTTGTGAAGTTCATGAGTGCCGGGGGCCAGCGTGAGGAATTCCGCCCATGGCAAAGGTCATGAGGAAGGAGGCTTGGCATATGCAAAGGCGTGATCAAGCCTCAGGAAACCCCCTGTTCCCGAGCATCTAACCCCAAAACCAGAGTCTGTTTTATGCTCTCACCTACACCTCTGACTTTACGGGGGGCTCTCTCCCATAACCGTTTCTCTCGGACAAGGAGTAAACGTGCAGCTCCAAGGCAATAAAAATTCCTGGGCGTGACAAGAGTGTTTCAGCTTACGGACTCCTCTGAAGGTTATCTAGCCCGCCTGTATAGGTTTGTCCGGCCACATGTGATTGTTTATAGCCTCCCAACCTGAGAGGCATGAGATGTTTTAGACTTACTAAAGGCAGATCTTTTGGGGAGTTGGAAATTATTAGTATAGTGTGTTGGTTAGGAATGATATTGGTGAAGGGTTTTTTTTCATTTGTTGTGTCAATAATTGTTGCTAATTCCCTGCTCTGGGTGGGACAAGGATGTCTCAGGTCAAACCTCTCTGCTGACAGACGAGCTTGTGTGACAGGATTATCCATACTGCTGCCGCTCGGCACATGATTGTTTACTACCTCTCAACCAGAAACAGCACAGAGAGTTTTGGAGTATTTTGAGAGTCTTAATTAGCACAGGGCTTTTTCTACTTGTTGAGTCAATGATTGCCGTCAGGCCTCCATATCCTTAGGCACCTGAGAATATATTAATCAATATATTTGAAATATAGCAAAGGAAATATAGTAGCTTTTGATGTTAGCAATACTAGACTTTTTGAGTTAATGGATTTTCTCTTTTGTAATAGATCACTGTACTTATAAATTGCTGTGTCCTTGCTATGTAAAAATGTAACTTTATCATATCTTAAGACTAAATAGATCTTAAGGGGAGCATTGGTGAAAGGATTTTCATTTGTTGGGCTGATGTTTGCTGCTAAATCTCCATGTTCCCTACTCTTATAATGAATATAACTAACATATAGGAGAAATAAGTATTAACCTTTAAGACTAATCATGTTAACCTTGGGTTAAATAAATTCCTTTCTTGATTGTAACTCACTACACCCTCATCCTATAGGAATGTAACTTTATTTGGAGGGTGGTGCCTGGTTTAAGAAAAAACACCCTTGGAAGAAATAAGTTTTTTTGGTTATCAGAAAGAAAGGATCATAAAATGTAAGCAGGTCTCACTCATGGCCAGAAGATGATGTAATATCCCTAAGACCTTTTTTTTATACATTTATGTGAAGCACCTGATTTTGACAAAGATCAGGACTGCTGACTCCCACGTGACTCTGTATTCATCCCTATGTGTAACAAAAGGTATATAAGCAAACCCAAAAATAAAGAAATCGGATCAGTTTCCAGAAAGACTGATTCCCCCATGTCGCTTCTTTCTTGCTCCCGTTTTTCTGGCTGAATTCCCATCTGGAGCATGGATGCTATTCCACGTAATCCAAGTTATTCAGCCTCCTTTTCTCCACTAATCTTCCTACTACACTATCCGGTTCTAATCTCTCTATATCTATGATTAAATATGTATTTTTCCAAAGACGCCGACTCCGTCCCCACCTTCGAATCACCCTGGATCCACCGGGGCTGGACCCCGGCACATGAGATAGAAGCTCTTTAAGAGAAAGAGCAAAATTTTATATGTCTATCAATCTAGCTCTATGTATATCTATATCTTTGTCCATATTTATATCTATTTCCATATATAATATATCCATCTATATTTATAGTTCTATATATATTTCACTTTTCTTTTTAACATCTAAGATTTATGTACAAAATATAGATGTAGATGAATATATTTAGGCTTTTTTTAGGATCATATTGTGCTATTATAACTATAACTCAAGAAGTACCTGATTAAATTGTCAAACTGAATGACATAGATTGCAAACACATTAATCCTGAAGAGGACTGAGAGATCACAAAGACCTCAGCAACGTAGATGTCCATCAGCAGACAAATGGATAAGAAAGCTGTTGTACATATATGCAATGGAGTATTACTCAGCCATTAAAAAGAATACATTTGAATCAGTTCTAATGAGATGGATGAAACTGGAGCCAATTATACAGAGTGAAGTAAGCCAGAAAGAAAAACAGCAATACAGTATACTAACACATATATATGGAATTTAGAAAGATGGTAACAATAACCCTGTATGTGAGACAGCAAAAGAGACACAGATGTATAGAACAGTCTTTTGGACTCTGTGGGAGAGGGAGAGGGTGGGATGATTTGGGAGAATGGCATTGAAACCTGTATAATACCATATAAGAAATGGAAAAAAAAAAAAAAAGATTGAAGGGCAAAAGAAGAGCTCCTGTATGAAACAGAAATGGAGAAGGAGATAAAGATAGATAATTAGAGAGGTGAAAAGATTTCTAAAGCTTTACATCCAAGAGAGGATTTGGAGCTTGTCAGGGCTGCCGTATCAAAATACCAGAGACTGCCTGTCATAGACAATTGAAATGTGTTTCTCCCAGCTCCGGAGGCTGGAAGGCCAAGATCAGTGGGCCAGCATGGCTGACTTGTTCTGACATCTTTTTCCTTTGCTGGCACTTGGTCTTTTTCTTACTTTCTCCTGACTTGGATCTTTGCGTGTGTGTGTGTATGTGTGTGTGCGCGTGCAAAAGCATCCCTTGTATCTCTTTTCCTGTTTCCATTTTTTTTTTTTTTTTTCTTTATAAAGATACCAGTCAGATTGCATTAAGGTTCATTCTAACCATCTCAGTTTAACTGAGTTTCCTTTATAAAGGCTCTGTCTCCAAATTCAGTCACATTTGAAATTACTGGAGGTCACATCTTCAATATATGAATTTTAGCGGGTTGCGATCCAAGCCACAGCCCCAAGAATGGATAGTGTTTCCTGATGAATGAGGCAAGGGAGTGTGGCCTGGACAGACCGTGAGACACAGGAGGGGAAACACTATGAGTCACGTGGTAACATCTAGAAAAGTCCAGTTAGCACGATTTGGAGACGTTTTTTTCTTTTTATCACACACATGCTGTGTGTGCTAAGTCAATTCAGTCCTGTCCAACTCTGCAACCCTATGGACCGTAGCCTGCCAGGCTCCTCTGTCCGTGCGATGCTCCAGGCAAGAAGACTGTGGGCTGCCATGCCCCTCTCCGGGCAATCTTCCCAACCCAGGGATTGAAACTGGGCCTCCTAGGTCTCCTGCATTGGCAGGCAGGTTCTTTACCCTGGCGCCACCTGGGAAGCCCCCGTATAGAGTCACACACAGGTATGATTACATTTGACATATTCATTCTGAGAGTGGACTTTTAATGAAATGCTCCTCATTTTACCATACCCTAACTCATATATTATCCCCATGCTCCAAAGGAGCTCCAATTGTGTCTTTGGAGAGGGAGGCACATATTTCTGGGATGCTCTGTGGAAGAGGCCCCAAAGGACTATTGAGGAAACACTATATTAGATCTAACAAAGCTCCCCAAAGCATCAGAGGAGAGGGGAGAGGGTGTCACTTCCAGGAGTGTCCTTCCTGCTCAAGGGTAAGAAACTAGGGTCAGGGGCAGGTAAGTGGTCTGGCTTTTCTGTGACCTCAGACAGCATCTGGCCTGGCTCTCAAAGGGTCATTCTCATGCCAAACACACACACACAATCTTCTAACTAGAGTTTTGTTCGTGTTATATGTAACCCTCATTTAGAGTTCTAATTCAGTCTGGTAGCTATGCTAGGTCATCATATATTCACGTACACAGTAGAGAAAATAAGAGGCAAAAAATAAAAAAGACATGCTTTTTTGACTCTAGTGGTGCTGGAATGCTGTGCTCTTTAAATGGCTAGTGTGTGATATTTTCCTTCTTGGTCCTCATTTTCCAGCCCTAGAAGAACGCATTCTTCCCTCGAATTTTAAGTGCTCCAGTGAAGGGAGAAAGGGGCAGAGCTGCTTCAGGGGTCACACAACATATGAGGTCCTTGTATATGGGAGGCTCAACAGGACTGACTCTGACGTTTTCTTTGTTGCTTATTTTATTCACTTTTTAATTGCAATTTATCTCAAATTCAGAAATTATTTTAGTCCATCTTGGTGGTTATGAATCTTCTCTTTATTTACTCTTCCTTTTCATTAGTGACATAATACACTGACCACTTGAGGGAAGATGTGTCCTGGGGCGTCTGAGCAAGGTTAGAAAGGAGACACCTCTAAATTTTAAAGGGAAGTACTCATTAAGTAATTTTAGAAATATTTATTAAGCACCAATCAGATGCCAAGAACTGTTCTATACTTTGGAGTACAGCAGTAAACAAAACAGGGAAGTCTTTCTGACCTGTGTTGTTGCATTCCGGGGGAGAAAGGCGGACAATAAACTTAAGCAAAAGGAGAGGGCTGCAGTTGTTGTCCAGTCACTGATTGACTCTGACAGTAAGTGACCGCGTTGACTGCAGCACTCCAGACTCCCAGGTCCCCCCCGTCTCCGGAGTTTGCTCAAATCCATGTCCATTGAGCCAATGATGCTATCTAGCCATTTCAACCTCTGCCGTCCCCTTTACCTTTTGGCTTTCAGTCTTTCCCAGCATCAGAATCTTATGTCTGGGGAAAAAGGGCAGGATCTGAGCAGAATAAGAAGGATGGGGATTGTGGATGGGAAGGGAATATAAAATTTAAGATAGACTGATGAGGATGGGCAGAAATGCTAGAAAGTGTCATTTGATAGAAACTTAAAGAAGGTGAGAGTCTTGCAAACGTCTGAGGAATAGTGCTCACACCGAGGAACAGATAGATCCAATATATCTGATGCTGGGCCGGGGCTGCTATTAAGAAACAGCAATAAAGGAGGACTGAGTCTTGGAAGGTGAGGATCTGCAGGTAATGGAGGGTCTGCTTGTGAAGGACATTCGGGCCACTGCACAGACTTGGACTTTAAATAAATTAGTAAATTTGTAGGTTTTTTCTTTTCTTTTTTAAGAACAAGAGTTACATGAATTCCCTTGTTTTTGTAAACAACAATACTGACTGATACATTGAAAATAAACTATAGAGGAACAAATGTGTAGACCAGTTTGAAGGATTTTGTAATATTTTTGGCAAAAATTGTAGTAGTTTGACCAAGATCCCACCAGTGGAGGTGATGAGAAGGGCTCAGATTCAGAGGAATGTTTTGAAGGCAGGGACATGAGGATTCCTTGGAATTTTTAACAGGAGGCAGGAGAGGAGAGTAGGTTGATTCCAAATGTGTGGCTTCAGTAGAATTTACTAATAATAAGAGAAATGAGCAGTTCAATCTGTTTGGGGGAGTGAGGGCTAGGGATTCAGCTGTAAACATGTGAAGTTCAAAGTATTTATCACTCATCTCGTGATTATAAAATATTAGCATTGCAAAGAACTTAGGAATCTTTCAGGAGTTGTTTTTAACCTAAGAATCATAACTACTGAATCAATGAATAGATACCTAGTGATTTGTCTTCTCTCAAAACTTTTGATTGTTTCAGTTCAATTCAGTCTCTCGGTTGTGTCTGACTCTCTGAGACCTCATGGACTGCAGCACGCTAGGCTTCCCCAGCCATCACCAACTCCTGAAGCTTGCTCAAACTTGTATCCATAAAATTGGTGATGCCATCCAACCATCTCATCCTCTGTCTTCCCCTTCTCCTCCTGCCTTCAATCTTTCCCAGAACAAGGGTCTTTTCCAATCAGTCAGTTTTTCACATAAAGTAGCCAAAGTATTAGAGTTTCAGCTTCAATATCAGCCCTTCCAAGGAATATTCAAGACTAATTTCCTTTAGGAGGGACTGGTTGGGTCTCCTTGCAGTCCAAGGGACTCTCAAGAATCTTCTCCAACACCACAGTTCAAAGGCATCAGTTCTTCAGGGCTTGGCTTTCTTTATATTCCAACTCTCACATCCATACATGACTACTGGAAAAACCATAGCTTTGACTCTATGGACTTTTGCTGGCAAAGTAATGTCTCTGCTTTTTAGCTTGCTATCCAGGTTGGCCATAGCTTTTCTTCAAAGAAGCAAGTGTCTTTCAATTTCATGGCTGCAGTCACTGTCTGCAGTGAATTTGGAGCCCCGCCTCCACCACAAAAAAACAGTCTCTCATTGATTCCATTGTTTCCCCATCTATTTGCCATGAAGGGATGGCCATTATTTCAGTTTTCTGAATGTGGAGTTCTAAGCCAGCTTTTCACTCTCCCGTCTCACTTTCATCAAGAGGCGCTTTAGTTCTTCTCTTTCTGCCATAAGGGTGGAGTCGTCTGCATACCTGAGCTTACTGATATTTCCCCCAGCAGTCTTGATTCCCATGTGCACTTCATCCATTCCAGCGTTTCACATGATATACTCTGCATATTTGTTGAGTAAGCAGAGCAACAATATACATCCTTGGCATACTCCTTTCCCAGTTTGAAACCAGTCTTTTTTTTTTTTTTTTTTTCATTTTCAGTTCTGTTACTTTCTTGACCTGCATACAGATTTCTCAAGAAGCAGGTGAATTGGTATGGTATTCCCATCTCTTTAAGAATTTTTTTTACAGTTTGTTGTGATCCACAGAGTCAAAGGCTTTGGCATAGTCAATAAAGCAAAAGTAGATGTTTTTCTGGAACTCTCTTGCTTGTTTGATGATCCAGGGGATGTTGGCGTTTTGATCTCTGTTTCCTATGCCTTTTCTAAATCCAATTTGAACATCTGGAACTTCACAGTTCATGTACTGTTGAAGCCTGGCTTGGAAAATTGTGAGCATTACCTTGATAGCATTGTGAGATGAGTGCAATTGGGTGATAGTTTGAACTTCCATTGGCATTGCCTTTCTTTTTGGAATGAAAACTGACCTTTTCCAGTTATGTGGCCACTGCTGAGTTTTCCAAATTTCCTAGCATAATGAGTGCAGCACTTTCACAGCATCATCTTTTAGGATTTGAAATAGCTCAACTGGAATTCCATCACCTCCACTAACTTTGTTCATACTGATGTTTCCTAAGGCCCATTTAACTTCACATTCTATGATGTCTGGCCCTAGGTGAGGGATCACACCATCATGATTATCTGGGTCATGAAGATCTTTTTTGTGCAGTTCTGTGTATTCTTGCCACCTCTTCTTAGTATCTTCTGATTCTGTTAGGTCCATATCATTTCTGTCCTTTATGTGACCATCTTTGCATGAAATATTCCCTTGGTATCTCTAATTTTCTTGAAGAGATCTCTAGTCTTTCCCATTCTATTGTTTTCCTCTATTTTTTTTGCATTGGTTACTGAGGAAGGCTTTCTTATCTCTCCTTGCTATTCTTTGGAACTCTGCACTCACATGGGAATATATTTTCTTTTCCCCATTGCCTTTTGCTTCTCTTCTTTTCTCAGCTGTTTGTAAGGCCTCCTCAGACAACCAATTTATCTTTTTGCATTTCTTTTTCTTGGGGATGGTCTTGATCACTGCCTCCTGTACAATGTCACAAACCTCTGCCCATAGTTCTTCAGGTACTCTGTCTATCAGATCGAATCCCTTGAATCTATTTGTCATTTCCACTGTATAATCATAAGACATTTGATTCAGGTCACACCTGAATGGTCTAGTGGTTTCCCCTACTTTCTTCAATTTAAGTCTGAATTTGGCAATAAGGACTTCATGGTCTGAGCCACAGTCAGCTCCCAGTTGTTGTTTATTTAAACACAGGAAATTTTGGATGCTGGGAAGAAGATAATAGTCCTTTTAATGTGTTCTCAAAGAGATCCATGAGTCCACGATTTAATCCAAGTCAGGTAAAGAACCAGGAAGAGGTAATTAGAATAAACAAGCTCACATGATTGATTTTTAGGGAAACAAGAATGTGAGAATCTTAAAGTGAAAAGAAGAGTGCCCTTCTGTGGTGCATCGCATCTCTCTTCAATCCAGATGGTGAGAATGGCCCACGTATCCAAAACTACATGCATATTTAAGGATTGTTAATCCGTTCTTCTGGAGAAGGGAATGACAACCCATTCTAGTATTCTTGCCTGGAGAATTCCATGAACAGAGGAACCTGGTGGGCTACTGTCCATGGGGTCACAAAAGAGTCGGACATGACTGAGGACTAACACTAATCTATTCTTTTTTTTTTATTAAAAAAAATTAAATCTGTTCTTATACATGATGTTGTAGACAACCTTTCTACTCTTATCTTTAGGATAGATTCTATAAGGGATGTTGATAAATGGTATCTTAGGAACTGAATGCTGGAAAAAGATCAACTAATTTTTCCTGGCATGAAATTGTGCTCCAGGATGGACACTGGCATTCTTAAAAGCACACATGTTTTTATCTCTTGATCCCACAATCCTAATAGGTAAGCAAAAGGATTCACTGTACAGAACAGGAAATTATGTCTTCTAATAACCTTGAAATATAGGCAGAGAGATAACTGAATCACTGTGCTATACACCTGAAACTAACACACTATCGCAAATCAACTCCAGCTCCATAAAAAAGAAACAAAAAGGAAAAGCACACACACAGACACACACATAGGTGATTAGCACCAGGCTCTGCCCCTGTCAATTCAAGGCACTAAAATGTGCATTTCAAAGCCTGCCAATCCTTTGCCGAGCGCATGTGAGTAGGCAAATATATATATATTACTTTTCTGGGTTTTAGAAAGATTATGGGGGACATCACTATTCTGGCTTAAATGTTTTCCTTGTGGAAACTTAGCCACATTGCTTTTGCTTGAGGTCAGATTTAAAAGATAATTCAAGCATTACTCATTTTTCTCAGAATGAAAATAGCTGTTAGTTCATGATATTTTCTGGTGACATTTTTATGTACATATCACTGATATTTTTCTCATTTCTTAAACATGAAAAAGTGTAGGTTGGAGGTTGTTCAAAGACTTGCTCACGATTACAGACCCATCAAGGGACCCAAGCAGGATTTGAACTCAGGTGCCATTCCAACTGTGCAGCTGTGTAAGGCTGACTGTGCCAGCCCTGTCTGTTCCCAGCTAGGCTTGCTGATGGTCTCTGCTCAGCTGTTATGTTAGTGAGGGCTAGGTGAGGAAGAATGGACTCGCTCATATGACGGGGGTCCAGCTTGCTGTGAGAAAGGAGGTCCAAAAGAGAATGTAACCAGATGTCTCACCTTTCAGCAGTCTAACTGAGGCTTATTTATATTGTGGTGTCAGAATTTCAAAAGTGAGAATAGAAGCAGGTAATGTTTCTTGTATGTGTGTTAGTTGCTCAGTCATGTCTGACTCTCTGTGACCCCATGGACTGTAGCTTGCCAGGCTCCTCTGTCCATGGAACTCTTCAGGCAAGAATGGTGGAGTGGGTAGCCTTCCCTTCTCCAGGGGATCTTCCTGACCCAGGGATTGGACCTGGGTCTCCTGCATAGCAGGTGGATGCTTTACTGTCTGAGCCGCTAGGGAAGCCCAGTGTTTCTTGAGATCCGTGCTTAATAGCTACCTGGTGCTGACAATGTGGCAAACTATTTGTCAGTGCAAACCACAAGATCATTCCAGATCAAAGGGCAGGATACGAGCATCTACTCTTGATTTCATGAAATGTTAAAAAAAAAAAGTAATTTGAAAACATTAATCACATAGATCATTGGTTTGTGGTTAATTTACCTCTCTATTTTAGAGACTGACTCCGGGTCTCCCACATTGAAGGTGAGTTCTTTACTATCTGAACCACCGGGGAAGCCCATTAGAGAGTTCATTTGGTGGCTACAGTCCACAGCATCGCAAAGAGTCAGACTGAAGTGACTTAGCACACTGCACACATGCACAATGTATAATATGATTAATCTGTGATCTCAGAATGATGACTACTTGATTTGGTCTTTTAATAGAATGTTCTAAAAGTTCCACCAAATTTATTTATTCACTCTTTCCAAGATTTTGGAGCTTCTTGTGTAAAAATACAGAAAAGATGCATCCACTGTTAACTAAAACTTGAAAAGATCTTGTCTTTAAGACTTTCCTAGTCTTTGGAGGTTAAATTGCTCTATAAATACACATTCCTGGTTAGAAGAGGAATTGAAACTGAGAGTCTTTGAGTTTGTTTGTTACTGTAAGTTCCCAGCTTATGCAAGCTGTAGTAATTTTCCTAAGACTTCTGAGTGCCTCTTTCCTACCTTTATGGGAGGATAACCTCAGCAGGTAATAAACAATGAAGGATTTCAGAGATATTTCTGTGGGAGGGAACTTTTCCTCTCTTTCAGTCCATTCTCTCATTTGCAGTCAAAATAAACCTTGAAAATATACATCCGACCATGTTACTTCCTCATGATGGCAGTGTTCCCGTTTGTGTTGGTTTCAAGACCCCAATTCCCAATATGGCTTCCAGTAAGCTTAGTGAATGAACAACTCTTATGACTCATGCCTGATTCCTCTCTCCACCCCTTTCTTAAGTTAACCATTCTTAGTTTCTTAGCTCACCAGACTCTCATGTTAAGGATCTGATATGTTTTTTCTTCTTGTCATGAAAATCCTCTCCTCTCTCACATTACCCTTGACAAGGGGCCAGAACTGGATTCATTTTACAGGGTCATATAAATATCTCTTCTTCTGGGAACACTTTCGGCATAGACCAGAACTTTCTTTTTCTTTTTTTTTTAATTATATTCCTCTTTAGAAGGCAGTTATAGAAGAGTAGTAATTGGTTTGTGAAGATATTTTAGTTTTGTTCCCCAAATTATATTCTATTAAAAATGAATATTATGTTTATGGTGGTACATGTAGACTATTATTCAATCATAAAAATAATAAAATAAAAGCATTTGCAGCCACATGGATGGATCTAGGCACTTCCCAGGTGCTGTTAGTGGTAAAGAACCCTCCTGCCAATGCAGGAGATGTAAGAGACTTGGGTTTGATCCCTGGGTAGGGAAGATCCCTTGAAGGAGGAAATGGCAAACCAGTCCAGTATTCTTGCTGAAAATCCCATGGACGGAGGAGTCTGGTGGGCTATAGTTCATAGGGTCACAGAGAACGGGACAGGACTGAGCATGCATGCACACCACGCTACACATAAAATCTATAAATAATAAGAACATGTTGTACAGCACAGGAAACCCTAGTCAGTTCTCTCCAATGGCCTATGGGAAAGGAATCTAAGAAAGAGTGGAGATATATATATAATGATTTTTTTTTTTTTACTGTACATCTGAAACTAACGCAACAATGTAAATGAATTGTACTTTGATATAAACTTTTTAAAATGAGCTTAATAAGTCTCAGATATTTTCTATTCTTTAGTCGAGTGATAATGTAGCAGAGAAAATTTATAGTAACTATTGAGATGGTGTCTATAGCCTTCTTGCTCATTTATTTTTTGCATCGTGTTACTTTTTCTTCTTTTAGCATTTATGTTTCTTTTCTTTCACTGCATCGTCTTAGTTCCATTGCGAGGCGTCTCTGCTGCTGGTTGTAGTGTGCAGCCTCTGTTAGGCGCAGCATGCCAGCTCTTAGTTGCAGCACACGGGATCTAGTTTCCTGAGCAGGGATTGAACCTGGGCCTCTTGCATTGGGAGAGTGGAGTCTTAGCCACTGGACCTAAAGGGAAGAACCTATAATGCACCCTTTTATACAGTATCAATGTAAAGAAAACTGAGCACCAAAGAATTGATGCTTTTGAACTGTGGTGTTGGAGAAGACTCTTGAGAGTCCCTTGGACTGCAAGGAAATCCAACCAGTCCATCCAAGAGGAAATCAGTCCTGAGTATTCACTGGAAGGACTGATGCTGAAGCTGAAACCCCAGTACTTTCACCTGATGTTGAAGAACTGACTCATTTGAAAAGACTGTGATGTTGGGAAAGATTGAGTGCAGAAGGAGAAGGGGATGACAGAGGATGAGATGGTTCGATGGCATCACCGACTCTATGGACATGAGTTTGAGTAAACTCCGAGAGTTGGTGATGGACAGGGAGGCCTGGCATGCTGCAGTCCATGGGGTCACAAAGAGTTGGACACAACTGAGCAACTGAACTGAATATAGTAACCAAAAGCTCCACCCAAGATAATTCTATTAAGTTTGAGTATATTAGAAGTTGTATTGTACAACTGAATAACAATGGCACTATAACTGTGAAGCTCCCAGGGTGTGTGGGAATCAATCATGTAACCAATACACTTTGGTTGAAGTTCTAATAGATGAAGAGAAGTGGTAAGAGGGCGGATTATAAAAATTTAAGTTAAAACAAGTTTACAGAACCTAGGATATATTGCTAAAGCATCTGTGCTTTGGGTATTAATGAGAAGAAATCCATTATATACTGAAAAGAAATGGAATGGCCTTCAGGACTCCAAAGTTGCTTTTACCATCATGTCATCAGTCAAGCCACATCCTCTCTGAACCCTCAGCTACATTGGAAAGGTTAGGATAACAAGTCATTGAAAGATTAAGCTGCTTCACTAAGTAACAAGTGGAACCAATATATCTTGAGGTAGAAAATTCAGATTTGCATTCTAGATATAGAATTGTCTCTGGTTTGCCTCAAAGATGAATATTTTAACATTAAAGTAAATCACAGTTCTCTTAGTTTTAGCTTGCTCTCACTGCCTCTATGGGGGTTTCACAGGTGGAGCTAGTGGTTAAGAATCTGCCTGTCAATGCAGGAGATGTAAGAGATGCAAGTCCAATCTCCGAGAGCTCTGGGAGTTCAAGGTATACACCTGGAATGATTCATAATTTTTCAATGGTGCTTTGACACCAACAAATTGGTTCTTTGTAATATTCAACATTACTGAATCCAAATATGCTTCAACTATGTATATAAACCTCACATGAACTAGAGAAAAGTGCAGAATACTTTTCTCAGTTTGAAGGTACAGAAATTCAAGTTGTTAGAGAATTATAGGATTGCCTTCGCTGGAAGAAGAAGATAAAAGTATATTTACTTATAAGGGAGGTCAATGGCTTCACAATTGAGAACATGAGGTCTCGGTACAGAAAATTCTATGTTCTACTACTATCTCTGTTGTTGATCAGTTCTAGGTCCTTGGAAACATTTCTTAAACTACATGAAGATTATAACAGTATCTTAAAATCTGTGGCAAGTATTAAGTGGGTTAAGTACAGGATTTAGGACACTGTCCAAACAAGGTGAAATGTGTGAGTGTGTATTTCTATGTGTGCTAATAGTGACAGGAGCAGCACCGTGTATTGGTATTTGTTGCACTATCAGATCATGCTAGACACATAGATCCTCAATAACACATGCAGAACACTCACGGTTTTGGCCTCTCATCATGTGCCAGGCATTTGGCTGGCCTTCTCCTGCGTATCTGCTTAACTCAGCCAGTCACCTGCCAGTGTCATCATTTTGTCCATCCATTTGATGAGACTCAGACACTAACCCTGCATTAAGCAAGCAGCAAGTGCAAGCCTTAACTCTGAAGTCAATTATTCTCCCCAGTTCTAGTGGTCTTCCCAAGTGATAGATTGAAGATGTGATGTTTTAGTGACTTTGTAAGGGATTAATATGCCTCCTAGAAGTTGTTGAGTTAATTGATACCTCTATTTCTTTATTCCAAAAGAAAAACCAGCAATTTTTTTCTCATTATCTTATCAAGCTTTCTCCCAGTGGACATGGATGTTGGAAATCGCACCATCCTGACTGAATTCATCTTACTGGGTCTCTCAACAGACCCCCAGTGGCAACTAATACTATTTGGGATATTTCTGACTGTCTATTTGGTTACCTTGTCAGGGAACATGACCCTGGTTATCTTAATCCATATTGATTCCCACCTGCACACACCTATGTATTTTTTCATTGGCAATCTGTCTTTCTTGGATTTCTGGTACACCTCTGTGTACACTCCCAGAATCCTGGCGACTTGTGTCTCAGAAGATAAGCGCCTTTCCCTGGCTGAATGTGGAGCCCAGCTATTCTTTTCTTGCGTTGTAGCCTACACTGAGTGCGTTCTCCTAGCAGCCATGGCGTACGACCGCCACATGGCAATCTGTGACCCGCTACTTTATTCGAGTTCTATGTCCCCTTCTCTCTGTACCAGACTTGTTGCTGGCTCCTATATAGGAGGCTTCTTGAATGCCATAGCCCATACTGCCAACACTTTTCGCCTGAGTTTCTGTGGCAAAAATATCATCGACCACTTCTTCTGTGATGCACCACCGCTGGTGAAGATGTCGTGTACAGACACCAAGGTCTATGAGGAGGTCCTCCTGGGTTTCGTGGGTTTCACAGTCCTCTTGAGCATTCTTGTCATCATCATTTCCTATTTCCACATCCTTCTCGCTATTCTGAGGATCCGCACGGCTTCGGGAAGGCGCAAGGCCTTCTCCACCTGCGCCTCACACCTGGTCTCGGTCACGCTCTTCTATGGATCCTTGCTCTTCATGTACTCAAGGCCAAGTTCCGCCTACTCCCTGAAGAGAGACAAAATGGCTGCCCTGTTCTACACTGTAATCAACCCACTGCTCAACCCTCTCATCTATAGCGTGCGAAACAAAGACGTCAAAGAGGCCTTCTGGAAAGCAGCAAAGACCATAAGACCTCAGAGATGAAAGTGATCGTTTCTGCAGAATGTTCTCATTGCGTTTTCTAGCTTATTGGCTTACTAGCATGTTTGTAAACATTACCATATTTCAAGTAAATGCAGTATGTTATACTTAAAAGAAGGAACACTGATTAAACCATATGTTTTTATTACTCCCTTTTTGTGATTAAACTATTTTGAACATACGATATTAGTGTGTTTGATCTTTTAAGATACTGTAGTATGCTTGATTCTATAGTTGTGGTTTAGATGCTTAGTCATGCTGGACTGTTGCAATTCCGTGAACTGTAGCCTGCCAGGCTCCTCTGTCCTTGGGTTTCTCCAGACAAGAATGTTAGAGTGGTTTGCCATTTCTTTCTGCAGGGGATCTTCCTGACCCAGGCATCAGACCCACATCTCCTAAACTGCAAGTAGATTCTTTACCACTGAGCCACTGTGGGAAACTTATTATGCTTATTAGTGATACTATCAGAGAAGGCAATAGCACCCCACTCCAGTACTCTTGCCTGACAAATACCATGGATGGAGGAGCCTGGTGGGCTGCCATCCATGGGGTCGCTAAGAGTCGGACACGACTGACCGACTTCACTTTCAGTTTTCACTTTCATGCATTGGAGAAGGAAATGGCAACCCACTCCAGTGTTCTTGCCTGGAGAATCCCAGGGATGGCGGAGCCTGGTGGGCTGCCGTCTCTGGGGTCACATAGAGTCAGACACGACTAAAGCGACTTAGTAGTAGTAGTAGTGATACTATATTTTCCATAACATTTATCTGCCTGATTATCTTTGGAAAGTCTTAGAGACAAAAAGGAATTTGATGGATTTTTTTGTATAAAGTTTGATTTTGAATCTTAGTGCACAAACTTCATTCTGTGGGGAAAATATTTAGAGTGGCTAAATTTTTGAAAATTGACTCAAGATTTTATACACATTTATTTTTAGCAAGTAATTCCACCATATTTATTCAAGAGCTCTAAATGAGTACATAGACAATATCATTGTAAATTTTTGTCTTTGTAAAATTGATGTACTCTACATTAATTTAATATAGGGTCACGTATTTGGCAAAATATTAAATTGATGTAGACGAAATGCTAGGTCCATGAATCAAGGCAAATTGGAAGTGATCAAACAGAAGATGACAAGAGTGAACATCGGCATTTTAGGAATCAGCGAACTAAGATGGACTGGAATGGGTGAACTTAACTCAGATGACCATTATCTACTACTGTGGGCAGGAATCCCTTAGAAAAATGGAGTAGCCATCATAGTCAACAAAAGAGCCCCAAATGCAGTACTTAGATTCAATTTCAAAAATGACGGAATGATCTCTGTTTGGTTCCAAGGCAAACCATTCAATATCACAGTAATCCAAGTCTATGCCCTGACCAGTAATGCTCAAGAAGCTGAAGTTGAATAGTTCTATGAAGACCTAGAAGATGTTCTAGAACTAACACCCAAAAGAGATTTCCTTTTCATCTTAGGAAAGTGGAATACAAAAGTAGGAAGTCAAGAAATACCTAGAGTAGCAAGCAAATTTGGCCTTGGAGTACAGAATGAAGCAGGGCAAATGCTAATAGAGTTTTGCCAAGAGAATGCACTGGTCATAGCAAACACCCTCTTCCAATAACACAAGAGAAGAGTCTACACATGGACATCACCATATGATCAATACCAAAATCAGATTGATTATATTCTTTGCAGCCAAAGAGAAAGAAGCTTTATACAGTCCACAAAACAAGTCTGGGAACTGTCTGTGGCGCAGATCATGAACTCCTTATTGCCAAATTAAGACTTAAATTGAAGAAAGTAGGAAAAACCACTAGACCATTCAGGTCTGACCTAAATCAAACCCCTTATGACTATACAGTGACAGTGCAAAATAGATTCAAGGGATTAGATCTTATAGACAGAGTGCCTGAAGAACTACGGATGGAGATTTGTGACACTGTACAGGAGGCAGTGATCAAGACCATCCCCAAGAAAAAGAAATGCAAGAAAGCAAAATGGTTGTCTGACGAGGCCTCACAAATAGCTGGGAAAAGAAGAGAAGCTAAAGGCAAAGGAGAAAAGGAAAGATTTGCCCATTTGAATGCAAAGAGCCTATTAGCTCTTGAATAGCAAGGAGCCTATTATACAGAGTGAAGTAAGCCAGAAAGGAAAACACCAATACAGTTTACTAATGCATATATATGGAATTTAGAAAGATGGTAACAATAACCCTGTATGCGAGACAGCAAAAGAGACACAGATGTATAGAACAGTCTTTTGGACTCTGTGGGAGAGGGAGAGGGTGGGATGATTTGGGAGAATGGCATATAATATCATATATGAAACGAATCGCCAGTCCAGGTTCGATGCATGATACTGGATGCTTGGTGCTGGTGTACTGAGATGACCCAGAGGGATGGTACAGGGAGGGAGGAGAGAGGGAGGTTCAGGATGAGGAACACGTGTATACCTGTGGCAGATTCATGTTGATGTATGGCAAAACCAATACAATATTGTAAAGTAGTTAACCTCCAGTTAAAATAAATTTATATTAAAAAAATAAAAATACAATCTTTGCGACAACAACAACAACACAAGAAAACCCAAAGAATAGCAAGGAGAGAGAAGAAAGCCTTCCTCAGTGATAAATGCAGAGAAATAGAGGAAAATAATAGAATGGGAAAGACTAGAATGCCTGTCTCAGAATCATTTCAATCAGTTTCTACACCGCCAGGATTGTAGATTCCTGCAAACCCTTAGGATTTTATGGCAATTAAATAAAACTGTGTTTTGAGAAATTGGGAATTAATAAGATGGAGAAGGGGAGGACAGAGGATGAGATGGTTGTATGGCATCACTGACTCGATGAGTTTTACATAGAGTTTCAGCAAGCTCCAGGACTTGGTGATGGATACGGAAGCCTGATGTGCTGCAGTCCATGGAGTCACAAAGAGTTGGACATGACTGAGTGACTGAACTGAAGATGGAGAAATTTTTTTTTTTAGACTAAGTTTTTCTAATGAGAATTTTCATCCTCATTTTTCTTCAGTTATGTAGAAGCCAAATTAAACTTATGTGTTTACATATGCATACCATATATATATATATATGTTCAGAACATACATATATATGCATATGTTATTAAAATCATGTGCATATTAAAGTCACATGTTCATTAATATTATTTTGTAAACATTTTAATTTATCTATTTTTAGTTGAGGGAGAGTTTCTTTCCAGTATTGTGTTGGTTTCTGCCATACAGCAACATGAATCAGCCATAGATATATATATATGTATCTCTCTCTCCTGAACCGCCCTTCCACTTCCCAGCCCACCCCACAACTTTAGGTTTGTCACAGAGCCCCACTTTGGGCCCCTGAGCCACACAGCACATTCCCACCGGCTATCTGTTTTACATATGGTAATGTGCCTGTTCCCGGGCTACTCCTTCCATTCAGCCCATGGTCTCCTTCCACGCCTTCTATCCCAAGTCTGTTCTCCATGTCTTTGTCTCCATTGCTGCCTTTGTTACAAGTTGAATACCTTTCCTCTGTTCTTCTAAACCCATGCTCCATCCTTTTAATCTCATCTCTGCTCCAGGATGCTCCGCTGTACTAACTGCATCCGTGGGCTCATTTGTTCTCTGTGTACTTAGTGTGTTTAGCCAGTGGTTGTGGCTAGAAGGGAAGAGAGTGGGGTCAGAGTGTTTTTTCCCAGCCTCCTTTCTTGCAAAATGTCATATCTGGCCCCATCCCTGGACCTAAACCATAGCTCCTGCTGGATGGCCCGTTTCAAAGCTTCCCCTTCAGTGCTCATAGCCTCTTTCTTTTCGTATATTGATTCCTCCAGGAACAGAGGAGGTACCAGCTCTCAGAAGTTATTAGTTCTAGATTTATCACACTAGTCTGGAAATTCTGCAAGCCTTAGACATCCCTTTGTATTAATACCTTTATTAAACCCTCACCAAATTAACCAGTTTGTGTGACCTTCCACTACCTACCAGGTTCATAACTGATATTGGTGTTAGAGCAGTCTCGGGAGACAAACATTCAAATATAATTGAATTTTGTGCACATATTTGAAGATTAGACATTTAAACTCATCCTGGTGGGAAATGGCACAGTGGTAACATATACCATCTTGTAGTGGTTTACTGTGCCCTTCTCCAGTGTATCTTCCTGACCCAGGGATTGAACCCATGTCTCTTATGTCTCCTGCCCTGGCAGGTGGGTTCTTTACCACTAGCACCACCTGAGAAGCCCCTGCAGTAGTATCAGACTTACTTGAGTGATCACCAGGGGCATCATGGAGTGAAAGCTAGGTGGAAACAAAGCACCGAGGGGTCGCTTCCTGTAGCAGAGAAGTGTGCAGATGGAGACTGTAAACATCATGGGGGGCATTGGCTTCCGCTGCAGTTTAAACCTGAGACTAACCACCTGATAAAACAGACAGGTGGCAGCAAGCTTAAACTATGGATCTGAAGAAATCATTCACTTCCTCTGGTCCTTGGGAAACTATATTTGAGGACAGATGCTATGACCATACTGTAGCAGTGCAGAGTTACCTCCCCAAATAAACTTGTTTGGTATTTAAGGAAAGATAAGAATATGACCAGAAAGGAGTAGGTTCTGAGGCAGAGCATAGGGGCATTTGGGCAGAAAAGTAAAAATTTGAGAATTTTTCTTGTCAAGTCCTTAAGTCTCGTTTCAAAAACCAATATTTTCCCCCTTTATCTAGGGAATAAGAACTTTCACAGCATTGTCTCATTGACTGTATCTGGGAGGGTTGAACACACGCAGATACAAGCCTCCCTTACATCCAACCCCATCATCCTCCCTTCCTCTCTTTCCTCTGTGTTTGGTGTAAAACTTCAAAACCCACATAGCCCAGACAGTGAAATGCCAAATCCGATCTGCTAATAATTTCAGGACATCACCAATTGAGGTTGGCAAGAGTCTGGAGAGTGTCTATAGGAATGGGTTCTTAGAGCATGAGGCCAAGGACAACGGAACTCTGAGTTTAGTAAGGCTAACCGTATTGACACAGGAACACTAAGCAAGGGTGTGGGATTTGAAATAAGAGTGTCAGACCAACCTGGCTTGGTATTGAAGATGGACAACAGAAATATTGTAAGTAACCTATTAGGTGTGATCTACTCCATGGCTGCCTAAAGATCACCCCCCTCACCTCTCACCTGGCTTCTCCAAGGGCTTCGAGAACATGCACTTTCCCAAGGTATTCATTGGAAGATCTGAGGCTGAAGCTGAAACTCCAATACTTTGGCCACCTGATGAGAAGAACTTACTTATTTGAAAAGACCCTGATTCTGGGAATGCTTGAAGGCAGGAGGAGAAGGGGATGACAGAGCATTAGATAGCTGGATGGCACCACTGACTCAATGGACGTAAGTTTGAGTAAACTCCAGAAGTTGGTGATGACAGGGAGGCCTGGCGTGCTGCAGTCCATGGGGTTGCAAAGAGTCAGCCACATCTGAACGACTGAACTGAACTGAACTGAAGAAACACATTGTTTAGGGAGTCATTAGCACCCTTGTGAAGCTCGGCAGGAGCTACCATCAGTATGCTATGGGTGATGACAAGAGAAGCTGCTGTGGGATTGGACTCCAAAACATTAGAAGCCAGGCTGCCGTGCAGAGTTGCCAGTCTCACGCCAGAAGGAATGGCTTCAGTGGACGTTTTTCTGTCATGGTTTCTCTGAAGAGTTAGTTACCGATTGCTGAGGGTCAAGGCATACGTACACACATATTTGTTTGCTTACAGAGATATTATATATAAAAACTACCTTAGAGGTGAATGGGCTGAGTTCCTTGTCAGAAGAAGGAACTAGCAAATATAGTGGAAAATTGATGTGCTCAAGGTCACAAAGTTAAAAGCACAACTTTGTCAAGAACCTGATATTCCTGATAAATACTAGGGTACCATGATATCTGTTCATACAAAAAGGACAAAAAGAAAGACAGAAGGGAGAAATGAAGGAGAAAAACTCTAATAACTATCACACTGAAAGGGAATACTAAGCATTTTAATAATCCATTAACTCATGACCCTTCACCAAAGACCTTCTGTTAAAGAAAAAAAGATAAATGCATTTTTGTGGGATTTTAGAAATCACAATAAAGTAGCATAGGAATTTAACCCTTTAGTTACTTATTTTTAAAGCGAGTCAGTGTTTTCTGATACTTCCTGAAGAAGCTGTAAAGGGAAGGAAATGGTGTTGAGCACTCAGGGAAACAATGACACTTGGTCTCCTTTACCTTTACTTTGTCCTCTTTTCTTTCTTTTTTAAAGAGCTTGTTTTTCTCTGATAATGAGTGATGTTGAGCATCTTTTCATGTGTTTGTTAGCCATCCGTATGTCTTCTTTGGAGAAATGTCTATTTAGTTCTTTGGCCCATTTTTTGATTGGGTCGTTTATTTTTCTGGAATTGAGCTGCATAAGTTGCTTGTATATTTCTGAAATGCAAATCAAGACCACAATGAGGTACCATTTCACACCAGTCAGAATGGCTGCGATCCAAAAGTCTGCAAGCAATAAATGCTGGAGAAGGTGTGGAGAAAAGGGAACCCTCTTACACTGTTGGTGGGAATGCAAACTAGTACAGCCACTATGGAGAACAGTGTGGAGATTCCTTAAAAAAGTGCAGATAGAACTACCTTATGACCCAGCAATCCCACTGCTGGGCATACACACCGAGGAAACCAGAATTGAAAGAGACACATGTACCCCAACGTTCATCGCAGCACTGTTTATAATAGCCAGGACATGGAAACAACCTAGATGTCCATCAGCAGATGAATGGATAAGAAAGCTATGGTACATATACACAATGGAGTATTACTCAGCCATTAAAAAGAATACATTTGAATCAGTTCTAATGAGATGGATGAAACTGGAGCCGATTATACAAAGTGAAGTAAGCCAGAAAGATAAACACCAATACAGTATACTGACACATATATATGGAATTTAGGAAGATGGTAATGATAAACCTGTATGCGAGACAGCAAAAGAGACACAGATGTATAGAACGGACTTTTGGACTCTGAGGGAGAGGGAGAGGGAGAGGGTGGGATGATTTGGGAGAATGGCACTGAAACATGTATACTATCATATAAGATATGAATCGCCAGTCTATGTTCGATGCAGGATACAGGATGCTTGGGGCTGGTGCACGGGGATGATCCAGAGAGATGATATGGGGTGGGATGTGGGAGAGGGGTTCAGGATTGGGAACTCATATACACCCATGGCAGATTCATGTCAATGTATGGCAAAACCAATGCAGTATTTTAAAGTAAAAAGTTAAGTCTCTCAGTTGTGTCTGATTCTTTGCGACCGCATGGACAGTAGCCTGTAAAGTAAAAATAAAAATTAAAAATTAAATTAAAAATAAATAAAAGAGCTTATTTTCTTTGGATGTGGACTCTTTAAAGTCTTTATTGAACTTGTTGCAATATTGCTTCCATTTCGTGTTTTGGTTTTTTGGCCATGATGCATGTTGGGTTTTAGCTTCCTAATCAGGAATTGAACCCACACCCCCTGCACTGGAAGATGAAGTCGTAACCACTGGGAAATCAAGGAAGTCCCTGGAAGGTGCTTCTTGTTGAGCACACACCTCTATAAACAGATGTTGTTGCTTTCACACACATTCGGTAAAAATTCTTCAAGAAAGGTACCTTTCCCTACTAAGCTCACTTTGGAATATATTGTTCAGCTGTCCACATATGGATAAATGGTAATATAAAAATGAAAATGTTTTAAGTATATTATAAAAATGTCAATATTTATATACAATATATTTATCAGTTCAGTTCAGTTCAGTCGCTCAGTCATGTCTGACTCTTTGCGACCCCATGAATTGCAGCACGCCAGGCCTCCCTGTCCATCACCATCTCCCGGAGTTCAGGGTGATGCCATCCAGCCATCTCATCCTTTGTCATCCCCTCTTCCTCCTGCCCCCAATCCCTCGCAGCACCAGAGTCTTTTCCAATGAGTCACCTCTTTGCATGAAGTGGCCAAAATACTGGAGTTTCAGCTTTAGCATCATTTCCTCCAAAGAACACCCAGGGCTGATCTCCTTTAGAATGGCCTGGTTGGATCTCCTTGCAGTCCAAGGGACTCTCAAGAGTCTTCTCCAACACCACAGTTCAAAAGCATCAGTTCTTCAGCACTCAGCTTTCTTCACAGTCCAATTCTCACATCCATACATGACCACTGGAAAAACCATAACCTTGAGTAGATGGAACTTTGTTGACAAAATAATGTTTCTGCTTTTGAATATGCTATCTAAGTTGGTCATAACTTTCCTTCCAAGGAGTAAGCATCTTTTAATTTCATGGCTGCAGTCACCATCTGCAGTGATTTTGGAGCCCAGAAATGTAAAGTCTGACACTATTTCCACTCTTTCCTCATCTATTTCCCATGAAGTGATGGGACCAGATGCCATATTTTCTGAATGTTGAGATTTAAGCCAGCTTTTTCACTCTTCTCTGTCACTTTCTTCATATTGATAAACACTGGCAAAACCACATTAAATATTTTTAAAGTTTTCTGTTACATAGAAGTGAAATAAAATTCATATTTTATGATGACACCAGAAAAATTTAGAGATAAAAAAAAAAGAGTTTTGATGTCCTTTGATCTCCTCTCTCCTCTGTGCTGTGCATTTTGTATCAATATTACCCTTCAACCCATCAATAGAAATGCGTGCTCAACCATAAAGACCAATCCTCTCCCTCTTTCCTTCCTCAAGAAAACCTTGAGCAAGGTTTTCTTTTAAGGATCAGTTGACGCTGGGAGAGGGTTGGTCTTTAAGTTTGAGCACACATTTCTGTTGATGGGGAGGGAGGGGGGAGGGGGGTTCAGGATTGGGGACATGTGTACACCCGTGGCAGATTCATGTTGATGTGTGGCAAAACCAACACAGTATAGTAAAGTAAAAATGAATAAATAAATAAAAAGAAACCCTTGCTTCTTGATGCTGTAAGGGGCCACAGGCATATTTAGATTCGGATTGTGTAGCCTGTCAATGGGCTTCCCTGACTGCTCAGTTGGTAAAGAATCTGCCTGCAACGCAGGAGACCTGGGCTCAGTCCCTGTGTTGGGAAGATCCCCTGGAGAAGGGAAAGGCTACCCACTCCAGTATTCTGGCCTGGAGAATTCCATGGGCTATATAGTCTGTGGGGTCACAAAGAGTCAGACATGACTGAGTGATTTTCACTTTTTTCAGCCTGTCAGTAATCCATCATTTACTGTACATCCCTCTGTATCAAAAAACGTTTATAGCGGGCCTTGACTTCTTGCTGGAGTTAATGGGGTTGCAAGGAGTCAAACGTGACTTAGCAACTGAACAGCAAACAACAATAACGACTTCTAAAGTGCAGAAGGCTTCTCAGAGTTTTCTGAGATGTTATAATTGTTTATTTGACTTGAATAAAATTTTTCTTTTCTTTCTCAGATTGACTAATTTTTCATTGACATAGGTAATATATTAATTCATGCCTGCTTGCTACTAAAAGGAGTTATAAAGAAAGTGAAGTAGCTCAATCGTTTCTGACTCTTTGAGACCCCTTGGACTATAGCCCATCAGGCTCCTCCATCCATGGGATTTTCCAGGCAAGAGTACTGGAGTGCGTTACCATTTCCTTCTCCAAGGAATCTTCCCAACCCAGGGATCGAACCTGGATCTTCCACATTGTAGCCAGACACTTTACCGTGTGAGCCACCAGGGAAGTCCCCCAAAAGAGGAGTTAAGTCATGCTGAAATATAAAGATGAAAAATGATGAAAGACCCCTTTAACATTTTAGTTCATAATCTTCAAATCCAACTTTCTTCTCATGAGAATCTTGCCTCTTAACTTTTTAAATGGGCCTTTTTTTTTCTTTAAGAATTTTTGCTTCCCCAAAAAATTGAATGGAAAGACTTGAAATAAATTATTAGTCCCAAGATGGAATCTCTTTTGCCTCTGGTGCCTGTCAGTAAAACTGAACTCTTATGTTCAGGTAAATGCTCCACTTGACCAGAAGCTTTGTATATGTAACCTACCAGTCCCCAAAGGTCAACTCAACTGTGAGCTCTGACATAAGAGAGAGCCTGATGAGCACAGAAGCTGAGAGTGATTAACTTGAGATGGTTTGGAGAGAGCAACCAGAAATGAACCATAAATGTTATCAGCTCACCAAGCTTACTGGAAGCCATATAATGTGTTTGGACTTGAAAACAACAGAAATGGGAACAATACCATCATGAGGATGTAACATGATCAGGTTTACATTTTCAAGGTTTACTCTGGAAGTTGATCAGAGAATGGATTGAAATGAAGGAAAAGTTTCCTTTTGAATTTCTCTGAAATCCTTAGTCCTCCATTCCCTGCTGTGGGGAGTCCTCTGACAAAGGCAGGAGAAGGATATTTAAAAGTCTTGGAGACATTATTAGGAATTGTATAAACTGTGAACTTATCCAATAAACAAGACTCAAAGACTCTCAGTTTCATTTTCTCTTCTAACCAGGAATGTGTATTTATATAGTAATTTTACCTCAAAAGACTAGGAAAGACTTAAAGACAATATACTTTAAAGTATTAGTTGGTAATGAAAGTAATCTCTTCTGTAGTTTTACACAAGAAATTACAAAATCTTTGAAAGAGTGAATAAATAAATGTGGTGGAAACTTTAAAACATTCTGTAAAAAGACCAAATCATATATTCATCAGTGTGAGTTTTTAAGTCCTGATAGGTTACAGCTGAAAATAATCTACATGCCAGAGGACCACATCTTGGAGAAACCTGCCCTTAGACCCATCGAGGTCAAATATGCAAAACCCACTAGTCATGCCCTCGTTCTGCACTGCCGCTTCTCAGTCAATTCAGTTGCTCTGCTGTGTCTGGCTCTTTGAGACCCCGTGGACAGCAGCACAACGCTCTCCCCTGCCCGTCACTAGCTGCTGGAGCTTGCTGCTTCTACTACTCTATAAAAGTTGCTGTTACCCAAAATCCCTAAGAAAGAGTTTGCACTGCCTGTGAGGCACTGTAGTCCCCCATTCATGGATTGCTTTCCTTTGAATAAAGGTATCAAACCTGGTGCTAATCTTTCTTTTTCTTTTTTCATTTGACAAAAGTACACATGATAAAATTCTCTAACAGTCTTTGTTTGTTTGTTTGTTTGTTATTATACTTCTGTGGAAGAGATATAGTATTCTAATAACTTGCTTGGAATTACATTTTCCATGATTAAATTTTCTTTCTTTTTTTTTAAATATAAATTTATTTATTTCAATTGGAGGTTAATTACTTTACAATATTGTATTGGTTTTGCCATACATCAACATGAATCTGCCACAGGTATACACGTGTTCCCCATCCTGAAACCCCTCCCTCCTCCCTCCCCATACCATCCCTCTGGGTCATCTCAGTGCACCAGCCCCAAGCATCCAGTATCATGCATCGAATCTAGACTGGTGATTGGTTTCATATATGATATTATACGTGTTTCAATGCCATTCTCCCAAATCATCCCACCCTCTCCCTCTCCCACAGAGTCCAAAAGACTGTTCTATACATCTGTGTCTCTTTTGCTGTCTCGCATACAGGGTTATCATTACCATCTTTCTAAATTCCATATATATGTGTTAGTAAACTGTATTGGTGTTTTTCTTTCTGGCTTACTTCACTCCAGTTTCATCCACCTCATTAGAACTGATTCAGATGTATTCTTTTTTTTTTTTTTTAAATTTTAAAATCTTTAATTCTTACATGCGTTCCCAAACATGAACCCCCCTCCCACCTCCCTCCCCATAACATCTCTCTGGGTCATCCCCATGCACCAGCTCCAAGCATGCTGTATCCTGCATCAGACATAGACTGGCGATTCAATTCTTACATGATAGTATACATTTTCTTTTTAATGATTGCTTTCAGTGATGATTGTTTTCATAATTATGATTTAGTCACTCAACTGAAATTCTTTAATATGAAAACAGTAACACTTCAATTAGGAGTTCTGTGTGTGTGTGTGTGTGTGTTGTTGTTGTTTGCAATGTCTGCAATAAAATCTCAGTATATCTTTTTATATATCTTCATAGTCCCCTTGGCAATGTTTTCATAAGATTTTAGCCAGGTGTCTTCTTCTGGTCTTACATCTCAACTGTGCTGATGATAGGGACCTGTTGATGTTATTTTATGGTTTATCTACATTTGTCTACCTCCCATAGTATCTATTCCCTAAATACTCCTCAGACCCTGCTTCTGACAATTAATACAGCCCAACCAACCCTCAAGTATATACCTGTGTGTTCCTAGAGAAGTCCTTGAACTCCCCATCGGGACTGTATTTGAAACTATCTTTAGGACCTAGAAGCAAAATGAGTGTTGAAGGCAAGGATTGATGTATGGCAAAACCAATATAATATTGTAATTAACCTCCAATTAAAAGAAATAAATTTATATTAAAAAAAAAGAAAAGAAAAGATATAGATGTCTCCTTCCCTGTAGACTACACTAGACAGTCATTAAAATATTTTTCCCTCCTGAGAGAAAGGAAAGTGGGTTTTCAAAAACAAAGAATTTCAGAGATATTTGGGTGCTCAAAATTTTCATCATCAAGTCCCTTATATAAAGAGAGTTTTATTTAGGATTTTGTTTGACCACACCATGCATGTGATTAAAACTCATAAACGGCTCCTCCCCACCGCACTTTGAATATATTCCAGAATCATTAACATTGACTGTTGTTGTTGTGTAGTCTCTTGTTGCATCTGGTTCTTTTGCCACCCCGTGGACTGTAGCCCGCCAGGCTCCTCTGTCCATGGGATTTCCCAGGCAAGAATACTGGAGTGGGTTGCCATTTCCTTCTCCACAGGATCTTCCTGACCCAGGAATGGATACCAGTCCCTTTGCTGTCAGGCCTTGCCCACCTCTCACGCCTAATTCAGTTCTGTTCTCTTAACTCTCCTGGATTCTTCCACATGAATTTCTTTACCTCCTGTAATCTACAGAGCTTTTTCTCAGCTAGTGCTTTTGCACTTCTTGTAACCTTTGCAGGACTCTTCTCTCTATCCTCCTTGAAGCTGCCACCCCCTCTACCATCACCCACTTTGACTAGAGAATTCCAATTACTATCCTTCTGCTCTTAAGTCAAATGTCATCTCCTCAGATAAGTCTCCTCTGATTCCACATTATGTTCGATCTTCTGAAGCAGTCTCATGATATGTTGTTATTTTCCTTACCAACATAGTTATATTTTATAAGTATAAATTTATACAAGTTCCAGTTACCTCTGAAATGAGGGTATAAATTCCACAAGGACAGGTATTATATCTCTCTTTTTTCTTTTCATTGTCTTATTAATTTCTATTGAGATGTATTAAAAACTTTCTATATATGTCATCTCATTTAATCTTCACAATAATTTTATGAAGAAGGAAAGTTATTTTCACTCTAAGGGGAGGGAAACTGAGGCTTGGCAAGTTTAAGTGCATCGCTCTTGGTCACATGACTGGTGAGCAGTAAGCCTGGGATTCACATTTAGATTATCTCTATCCTGAGATTGCCTAATAACTGTTACAAAGCTCACTGCAGATAGTGATTGCAGCCATGAAATTAAAAGACGCTTACTCCTTGGAAGGAAAGTTATGACCAACCTAGATAGCATATTGAAAAGCAGAGACATTACTTTGCCGACTAAGGTCCGTCTAGTCAAGGCTATGGTTTTTCCTGTGGTCATGTATGGATGTGAGAGTTGGACTGTGAAGAAAGCTGAGCATCAAAGAATTGATGCTTTTGAATTGTGGTGTTGGAAAAGACTCTTGAGAGTCCCTTGGACTACAAGGAGATCCAATCAGTCCATTCTAAAGGAGATCAGTTCTGGGTATTCTTTGGAAGGACTGATGTTGAAGCTGAAACTCCAAAACTTTGGCCACCTCATGCGACTCATTGGAAAAGACTCTGATTCTGGGAGGGATTGGGGGCAGGAGGAGAAGGGGATGACAGAGGATGAGATGGCTGGATGGCATCACGGACTCGATGGACCTGAGTTTGAGTGAACTCCGGGAGATGGTGATGGACAGGGAGGCCTGGTATGCTGCGATTCATGGGGTTGCAAAGAGTCGGACATGACTGAGTAACTGAAGTGAACTGAAGCTCACTTAGGATCTTATCATCCTTGCAGTTAGCATCCAACTCAGTTCTGGATAGCTAGGGTTTTCTTCCAATTCTGTTTTGATTGAATAAATATAAATAAGTTCTGATAAGGAGATGAAGTTTGCTTTAACCATGTGACTCTCAATCTTAATTTCTCAAATTCTGTCTCAACTTAAATGTTTATAAAATGTGCAAATAAGGTAATCATCAACATGTTTCAGAACTGAAACTCTATCATTGTTATTTTAATTATCATTATTATTGTCATTGCTATGGACTACAAATAATTCCTGAACATCTGCCTTGCCAGCCTATGGTGTTGGCCATTCCTTTCTGCAAATTTTTCTTTTATTTCAAATGCATTAATTAAACTTAGCAATCAAAAAAAGGTTTTCAAGGGAATTGAATCAATTATATTGATGATGAATGATCTATCCCATTTAATTACAGAAAGAGAGTGAGCATTATAATTGGACACTTGGCACCAGAGTAGCACAAAATCCTCTGCTTCTGGAAATATATCCCAAAGGGGTGCTCAGGCTTATAAGTTCTCCCCATTCTGTTATCAATGGAAAGATAATTCATTTGGAATGAGTAAAAAGCACTTTTATTTATTCTAATGTAATGTGGGAAATTCTGGACCAGGGTGAAATTCAAATGGAGTAACTATTTTCATGAAGCAAGAACTGTGTTTAATTAATTTAATTTAATTTAACCAGAGGGAAAATCTCAGTAAATCATAATATGGACAAAATTGTGTTGAATGTAATCAAACCATAAAATTCTGCTTCATGGAAGAGAATAAAGTTTTATCTCCTATAATTACATTTAGTGAAGGAAGCTATTAATAAAATGTTTCCAAATATCTTTTCTTCAGGCCTCACTTTCTCTTTCAGTGAAACAAGCAGGTGGATGTGTTCTTGATGGATGTTTTCATTCTCATCAACTCTCTGTAGCCAGTGTGGCCATGTCTCACTGAGAAGAGAATGTCTTAGTCCTTAGAGTGAGTCAGAAAAGTTAGAAAAATTAAATAATTAGAAAAATTAAAATGGGTCAGTATAATCATGAGCTTATCATACTTCTTTTTCTATATCAGGCTTTACAGGTGGTGCTAGCAATAAAGAACCTGCATGCCAATACAAGAGACGAAGGAGACCTGGGTTTGATCTCTGGGGTCAGGAAGAACCCCTGGAATAGGAAATGGCAACCTGCTCAGGTATTCTTGCCTGGAGAATCCCATGGACAGAGGAGCCTGATGTGCTACAGCCCATAGGGTCACAAAGAGCTGGACATGCCTGAAGTGACTTAGCAAGTACCCTGCAGGAGGAGTGCAATAACCTAGCATTTATCTGTTTACCCATCATTGTCATCCATATCTATCTGCCCATAATGCTTTATATCTATACCTACGTCTATCTTTGCTATTATGCTGTACTGTCACAATTGATATATAACTCAAGAACCATCTGATTAAAGTACCAAACTGAACCGCACAGATGGCAAAATGCATGAGTCCTGGAAAGGACTGGGAGGTTACAAAGAGATCAACTCATCTTGGATGACCACGCCTTCAGCCATCAATCTTTTAGAAAGGTCACTGTGCAGGGAGGTGTTTGAGAGATGAAGAGGAGGAGACATGGTTTTTGGGGAGAAAGTTTCTCAGTATCCCTTGAATCAAAGCACACAGCATATGGATAAATGGCAAATAAATGCAGCTCAACAAAAGCTCTTTGTGTGTCTATATTTATCAGTCTAGTATTCAGTGGCGTCTGTGGGGTCCATGGGCACCATGAGGTCCATGGGGTCACAAAGAGTCAGACACAACTGAGTAACTTTCACCTGCATTCAATACGCTATATTATGCATTATCGTTTACTCAATTTTTTTGAAAGGATCCTTGAGAGAAGTGATTTCAAAGTTAGTATCAAGAATCGTAATATTGCCATTGGTAATATTGCTGCCCACCTTTTTGGGGTTAGTTTGTCTGTTTGTTGGACACCCCTGTTACTTAGTCACTAAGTTGTATCCAACTTTTTATTACCCCATGGACTGTAGCCTGCCAGTTTCTTCTGTCCGTGGGATTTCCCAGGCAAGAATACTGGAGTGGGTTGCCATTTCCTCCTCCAGGGGAACTTCCCCAGCCAGGGATCCAACTCATATCTCCTGTGTCTCTGCATTGGCAGGTGGATTCTTTACTGCTGAGCCACCTGTGAAGCGGCATTAGAAGTGTTGGACAGTACTAATTGTATACAGGGGCTTCCAGAACGTTTTGAGCCAAATTTATGGTCTGCACAGAGCAGTGAGTAGGACTTGTTAAGTGTGTAGCAGGCTTTATCCTCGCCCGTTACATCCAGTGCCTGGTTTTCCATTTCATATTTTTCTAATTTATATTATTTACCTGGTTTTTATGTCCTACCCTAAGCCACTGCCAAAACTCTTTGTTTTTTTTTTTTTGTATATGAAAGCATTTGTATATATATTCACATATGTAGACATTCACACTTATGTCTATTTTATGTCTTAATAATGGTAGAAGAAAATAGGAAAGTTTAGGGAGGAAATGTCTCCTGCAACTTTTATTTCTAACTGTAATTCTGAAAACAATCCTAGCAATTTCTCAGTTTGTGCAAAAGCAATATGTTAAAGACTGGGACATTTATGCCTGGGAAATACGTGAAATTCATAGCAAGGTTGCCATTGAAAATCCTTGGGAGGTAAAGCAAATGTAACTAAAGGACAGAATGCAGAGGTGAAAAATATCATGAAATCATAGAGGATGCAATTTGCAGTTTTAACTTCTAGTTCTCAAAGTGCTTTCTCACATCTGTGATCTCATAAAATTCACTGAACTAAGGTAAGTGAAAAAAACATAATTTTTAATGTTATTTAAAATAGTTGTTTATTTGCTAAGTCATGTCTACTCTTTTGCGACCCCATGGACTGTAGTCCACCAGGCTCCTCGGTCCATGGGATTTTCTCGGCAAGAATACTGGAGTGGGTGGCCACTGCCTTCTCCAGGGGATCTTCCCCACCCAGGAATTGAACCTGTGGCTCCTGCTGTGGCTCCTGTATTGCGAATGGATTCTTTTACTGCTGAGCCAGTGGGGAAGCTTCTGTTATTTAAAATTGGTGGCAATTAACTGAGATCAGAACCCAGGTCTCTTGGGTCTTGGTCTTAAACTGTTTTCAGGGATATGTTCTGTTAAAAATGACCTTTCCACATGACAGCATTGAAATTCAAAAAGAAATGAAATGTCTCTTATTACAACCTTCTTTTCTTATTGTGAAGAATTTCCACTTTGACAAAATCTATAGCTTTCATATTTGTTTTAAACAATGTAATTATAGATTCTAACCATATCTTAGACTCGATGGATGTGAGTCTGAGTGAACTCCGGGAGTTGGTGATGAACAGGGAGGCCTGGCGTGCTGTAATTCATGGGGTCGCAAAGAGTCGGACACAACCGAGCAACTGAAATGAACTGAACTGAACCGAACCATATCTTAGGTATGGAGAGTCTCATACCATATCTTAGGTATGAATCTGTCTGCCAATGCAAGAGATGCAGATTCAAATCTGGAGTTGGGAAGATATTCTGGAGAAGGAAATGGCAACCCACTCTAGTCTTCTTGCCTGGGAAATCCCATGGACTGGCAGGCTATGGGAGGAGTCTGGCAGGCTATAGTCTATGGGGTTGTAAAAGAGTAAGACACGACTTAGCGACTAAACAACAATCATTGTATGTATGATTCCAAAAGAGCAATTTTTTATTTGCTATCTCAATTTTAAGTCTGTGGCTTAGCAAGTTGGCCAAGATGAAATTTCTCCCTAATATGTTTTCAAAGCCTTGGACCCATTAACAGAAACTTTATGTCTCTTGCCAATTTAGAATGCCAACCAATATAAGTTAGCTGTTTTTTGATTGTGGTACATTGAGGTAAGGGGTCTATGGGTTGTAACATAGGCAAGCAGAGGCAATGCTTCTTCTATTGCTGGCAAGAGTCCAGGCTCCTGCTTCTACCTTAAAGGAAAAAAGAGTGTTAGATGTTTTGTTACATGAATATCTTTATTAGTTTCCTATTGCTCCTATATCAAATTACCACAAACTTGGTGGCTTAAAACCACAAGAATTTATTTTCTCCTAGTTTCTGGAAATCAGAAGTCCAAACAGTATAATCAGGCCAAAATCCAGATGTCGGCAGGGCCAAGACTCCATCTAGAGGGTCTAGTCCAGTCCTTGCCTCCATAACTTTCTGTGGCTGCTGACTTTCCTTGGGGTTGCATCACCCTGGCCTCTGTTTCTGCAGTCACATTGCCCCCTACTGTTGAGTCTGTACCTAAATTTCTATCTTCCTCCTTCATATAAGGATGATTGTGATTGTTTTGGGCTTCCCAGATGACTCAGCAGTAAAGAATCAGCCTGCAATGCAGAAGCTGCAGGAGACTTGGGTTCGATGCTTGGGTGGGGAAGATCCCCTGGAGGAGGAAATGGCAACCCATTCCTGGGAAATGCCATGGACAGAGGAGCCTAGCTGGCTATGGTCCATAGGGTTGCAAAAAATCGGACACGACTGACTTAGCACGCATGCACAGATAATCTCCCTATCTCATTTATTAATTTTAATAACTTTTTCTCATCTAGAATAACACTCATAGATTCAGAATCAAACCAGAGTCTCCCGCATTGCAGGCAGACTCTTTACCAGCAGAATTACCAGGGAAATCCAAGAAATTAAAAAATCTGGTTATATTTATGGACCATTATTCAATGTATCATAGTACCAAAATAATTTGATCATTCCGGTTTTTTTTTTTTTTTTTAATGTCAATTCTGTGGGAAATCCAAGCCACATTATGAACATAGTTTTTCTTTGATGAATCTTTTAATTTCCCTTCTGGATGCATAGGAGGGTCATACAGTTAGCTATGGTCTCAAATTCCTAGTATCTAAGTTAATTGATTTTTTAATTTAAATTACACATTTTCTATTTCATTATTCTTTTCTTTGTGGATTAAAAGCTTGAATAAAATATAAGTATTGCCTTCAAGGAAGTTAAGGCAAAATGCACTTCCATAGATAATGCAAAATATTCCTAGAAAAATAGAAGCATATTTTTCCATGTGACTATCTAGTACCCAAGGAGAAAAACAAAGCATTTCTTCAAATTGCTTAAAAACAAAACAACAACAACATTGCATCAGTTCAGTTCAGTTCAGTTCAGTCCCTTAGTCGTGTCCAACTCTTTGCGACCCCATGAATCGCAGCATGCCAGGCCTCCCTGTCCATCACCAACTCCCGGAGTTCACCCAGGCTCATGTCCATCGAGTCAGTGATGCCATCCAGCCATCTCATCCTCTGTCATACCTTTCTCCTCCTGCCTCCAATCCCTCCCAGCATCAGAGTCTTTTCCAATAACCTCAGATATGCAGATAACAGCACCCTTATGGCAGAAAGTGAAGAGGAACTAAAAAGCGTCTTGATGAAAGTGAAAGAGGAGAGTGAAAAAGTTGGCTTAAAGCTCAACATTCAGAAAATGAAGATCATGGCATCTGGTCCCATCACCTTAAGGGAAACAGATGGGGAAACAGTAGAAACAGTGTCAGACTTTATGTTTTTGGGCTACAAAATCACTGCAGACGGTGACTGCAGCCATGAAATTAAAAGACGCTTACTCCTTGGAAGAAAAGTATGACCAACCTAGATAGCATATTCAAAAACAGAGACATTACTTTGCTGAATAAGGTCCGTCTAAGCAAAGCTGTGATTTTTCCAGTAGTCATGTATGGATGTGAGAGTTGGACTGTGAAGAAAGTTGAGCAGCAAAAAATTGATACTTTTGAACTGTGGTGTTGGAGAAGACTCTTGAGAGTCCCTTGGACTGCAAGGAGACCCAACCAGTTCATTCTGAAGGAAATCAACCCTGGGATTTCTTTGGAAGGAATGATGCTAAAGCTGAAACTCCAGTACTTTGGCCACCTCATGCGAAGAGTTGACTCATTGGAAAACATTGCATACCTGGCCCCACATCATCCTAGGTGCAAACAAGAGAAAAGAAACGTGCTCTCTCAAAAGGTGGAAAATTAGATTAAAATATGAGGTGACACTATGTTATGTTCATCTGCTCTTTCAAGGCAGCATACAATGATTTCCTAGGTATCAAAAAATGATAAACGGTTCAGCATAAACATGTCTTAAAAGTAATAGTATATATGTGTCAGTTAGAATTTCCATGATTTAAAATGGCATATGATGATATACTGATATCTGTTCATGGGTTTTTATTGGAGTACAGTTGATTTACAATGTTGTATTAGTTTCTCATGTATAGCAAAGTGAAACAGTTATACATATACATATATTCACTTATTAGAAAAAACTTTTTCCCATATAGGTCACTACAGGGTATTGAATACAGTTCCCTTTGCTATACACTAGGTTCTTACTAGTTATCTATTTTATACATAGTAGTGTGTACATGGCAATTCCAATCTCCCAACTTACTCCTGTCCCCACCCTTTCCCTTCTGATATCCGTGTTTGTTTTCTACATCTATGACTGTATTTCTGTTTTGTAAACAGGTTCATCTGCACTGTTTTTAAATATATATCATATAAGCAGTATCAGATGATATTTGTCTTTGTCTGACATACTTCTCTCTTTACGACAATCTCTGGGTCCATCCATGTCACTGCAAATAGAATTATTTTATTCTTTTTAATGGCGGAATAATATTCCATTGCGGACTTCCCAGGTGGCTGTGTGGTAAAGAATCTGACTGCCAAGCAGGGGATACAAGTTTGATTTCTAGGTTGGGAAGATCCCTTGGAGAAGGAAATGGCAACACACTCCAGTATTATTACCTGGGAAATCCCATGGACAGAAGGGCCTGGTGCGCTATAGTCCCATGGGTTCTCAAAAGAGCACACAACTTAGCAACTAAAATAACCACAACAATACCCCACTGTATTTGTGTACTGCATTTTCTTTATCCGTTCCTCCACTGATGGACATTTAGGCTGCCTTCGGGTCCTAGCTATTGCAAATAGTGCAGCAGTGAATTGGGAATCATGGTTTTCTCCAGGGATATGCTCAGGAGTGGGGTTTCTGGGTCAGATGGTAGTTCTATTTTTAGTTTTTTTTAAGGAAACTCTTTACTGTTCTCCATGGTGGTCATACCAATTTATGTTCTCATCAATGGTGTAGGAGGGTTTCCTTTTTTCCATACTCTCTCTCTCTCCAGCATTTATTGTTTGTAGAATTTTTGACGATGGCTATTCTGATTGGTGAGAAGAGATACCTTCCTGTAGTTTTTATTCAAATTTCTCTTATAATTAGCTATGCTGGGCATCGTTTCTTTGCCTCTTGGTCATTTATAAGTCTTCTTTGGAGAAATGTCTGTGTAGATTTTCCTCTCATTTTTTGATTGAGATTTTTGACATCAAACTACATGAGCTGTGTGTTTAGAGATAAATCCTTTGTCAGTTGGTTCATTTGCTAATTTTTTTTTCCTTTCTGTGGGTTATTTTTTTTTATGGTTTCTTTTGCTATGCAGAAACTTTTAATTTTGCTTAAGTCACATTTGTTTATTTTTGCTTTTATTGTCATTACTCTAGTAGGTGGATCAAAAATACTCTTACTGTGATCTATGTCAGATAGTGTTCTGCCTATATTTTCCTCTAAGAGTTTTATAGTATCCTGTCCTACATTTAGATCTTTAATCCATTTTGAGTTTTTTTTTGTGTATGCTGTTGGAAATTGCTCTAATTTCATTTTTTCCCCCATGGAGCTTTTCAGTTTTCCCAGCACCGCTTACAGAAGAGACTATCTTTTCCCCATTGTGTATTCTTGCCTCCTCTGTCTTAGATTAGGTGACCAGGGGGTGAGTGGGTGATATACTGATATCTGAAATTATGACATATTTATTAATCCATTTATAGAAAGGAACCATAGAAACCCAAAATGAGAAAAATTTTACCACAGTGAAGGAGTTCACACTTTTAGGATTTACGACAGACCCGTGGCTACAGAGAGTTCTCTTTTACATCTTCCTCATCATTTATATCATCAGTCTTTTAGGGAACATCACCCTGATTTCTCTGGTCTGATTCTCGGCTCCACACACCCATGTATTTCTTCACTGGAAGTCTGTCATTCCTGGATCTCTGGTATGCTTCTGTCTACGCCCCCCAAATCCTGATGACCTGCATCTCTGACGACAAGCGCGTCTCTTTTGCTGGCTGCCTAGCTCAGTTCTTCTTTGCTGCTGGAATGAACTGCACTGACTGCTGCCTGTTGGCCGCCATGGCTTCTGACCGCTATGTGGCCATCTCTAACCCGCTGCCTTACTCCCAGGCCATGTCCCCAAGGTTATGTGCCAGTCTTGTTGCAGCATCATATTTTGGTGGCTTTGTGAACTCAACCATCGTCACTAGTAAAACATTTACCTTGAACTTCTGTGGGAACGATGTCATTGATGATTTCTTTTGTGATCTGCCCCCCTTGTCAAATCGGCCTGTGATGTGAAGGAAAGCTACCAGGCTGTGCTCTATTTCTTGCTTGTCTCTAATGTCGTCACCCCCGCCGTACTTACCCTTGCCTCCTATCTCTTCATCCTCGCTGCCCTCTTGAAGATCTGCTTCACCCAAGGCCACTTGAAGGCCTTCTCCACCTGTGGCTCTCACCTGACAGCTGTCACCTTGTACTATGCGTCAATTCTCTTCATTTACTTCCGGCCAAGTATGAGCTATGCCCTGCTGCTGCTAAGTCACTTCAGTTGTGTCTGACTCTGTGCGACCCCATAGATGGCCGCCCACCAGGCTCCCCTGTCCCTGGGATTCTCCAGGCAAGAACACTGGAGTGGGTTGCCATTTCCTTCTCCAATGCATGAAAGTGAAAAGTGAAAGTGAAGTCGCTCAGTTGTGTCTGACTCTTAGCGACCCCATGGACTGCAACCTACCAGGCTCCTCCTTCCATGGGATTTTCCAGGCAAGAGTACTAGAGTGAGGTGCCAGTGCCTTCTCTGGAGCTATGCCCTGGAGAATGATAAAATGGTGTCCATGTTCTACACAGTGGTGATTCCCTTGTTGAATACCTTGAACTATAGCTTAAGAAATAAAGGTGTTAAAAATGCCTTGAGAAAAATGATAGATAATGCAGTTTCTTAAACAAAGATTTTAGTAAACCAAGAATTTTTTTTTATTTTCTATTTTTTTTTTACAGATTAATCTCACCATCATTAATGGCAGCCTGTAGTCTCATAAATGAATAAAAAAGAAAACAAATAAATTATTAAATAGTGTGGAAATACCAGCCTGTATTTTTTTTTCAGCTGACAATAATGTATGTGAATATGTTTTTGAAATAAAGGGGCTGGATTCTAAGAGTTTTGTGAGAGATTGGATTTCTAAAACAGTATTCATGGTTGCCTGCATATATAGTATCTTAATCTATGAAATCTTAATCTATGAAGTGAAGTGAAGTGAAGTCCTGCCTGACTCTTTGTGACTCTATGGACTATACAGTATAGAGAACTCTCCAGGCCATAATACTGGAGTGGGTGGGAGATAAGTTCCCTTCTCCAGGGGATCTTCTCAAGCCAGGGATGGAACCCAGGTCTCCCACAGTGCAGGAGGATTCTTTACTAGCTGAGCCACAAGGGAAGCCCAAGAATACTGGCGTGGGTAGCCTATCCCTTCTCCAGCAGACCCTCCTGACCCAGGAAATGAACCAGGCTTTCCTGCATTAAAGGTGGATTAAAGGTGAATTCTTTACCAGCTGAGCTGCCAGGGAATAATAAAACTGATTATTAAATCATGGATTAAATGACTGGCTTCAAATTTTGCAGTTCACAGGTGAGAAAACAAAAATACAAACCTTGAACTTTTGGTTCTGAAGATATTTATCCATTAGTTAGGAGAATGAGTTAAGATGTCACAAGTAAAACACCTGTCACAAAATGCCCTTAAAATAAATTTATTTTTTATTCTGATAATCTTTTCTTTGCTTGCCATGATATATTTCTTCAGCAATAGATGTAGAAGATACCAAATATGTTTACTTAGATTCATTGTGAGTTTTCAATAAAGGATTATTTCCTCCAAAAATTAGAGAATCAAGAACAAGAGTATAGCAAGTATAAAACTTAAAGTCATGAAATTAAAAGACACTTGCTCCTTGAAAGAAAAGTTATGACCAACCTAGACAGCATATTAAAAAGCAGACACATTGCTTTGACAACAAAGTAATGTCTAGTCAAAGCTATGTTTTTTCCAGTAGTCATGTATGGATGTGAGAGTTGGACTATAAAGAAAGCTGAGAGCTGAAGAACTTGTGCTTTTGAACTGTGGTGTTGGAGAAGACTCTTGAGAGTCTTTTGGACTGCAATGAGATCCAAACAGTCCAGAGGGATGGGATGGGGAGGAAGGTGGGAGGGGGGTTCAGGATGGGGAACACATGTACACCCATGGCTGATTCATGTCAATGTATGGCAAAAATCACTAAAATATTGTAAAGTAATTAGCCTCCAATTAAAAATAAATAAATTCATATTCAAATAAATAAATAAAAATAAAATAAAATTAAATTAATAAATTTTTCTTTAAAAAGAAAAAAAAAGTGCTAGAAAAAAATAAATAAATAAAGGAAATCAGTCCTGAATATTCATTGGAAGGACTGATGCTGAAGGTGAAACTCCAATATTTTGTCCACCTGATGTGAAGAACTGACTTATTGGAAAAGACCCTGATGCTGGGAAATATTGAAGGCAGGAGGAGAAGGGGACAACAGAGGATGATATGGTTGGATGGCATCACCAACTCAATGTGCATGAGCTTGAGTAAACTCTGGCTGTTGACGGTGGACAGGGAGGCCTGGCGAGCTGCAGTCCATGGGGTTGCCAAGATTCGGACATAACTGAGTGACTGAACTGAACTAAACTGAAGACTTAAACATAAATGGAGATATAGATAGAAATGGATAAGTAGAGGGACACAAAGAAAGATTTCAAATAGCTCTATATCTAAGAGAGATTCAGAATGAATATCTCAATGAAAGTGAAAATTGCTCAGTCATGTCCGAATCTTGGCAACCTCAGGGACTATACAGTCCATAGAATTCTCCAGGCCAGAATACTGGAGTGGATAACTTTTCCCTTCTCCAGGGGATCTTCCCAACCCAGGGACTGAACCCAGGTCTCCCAAATTGCAGGCAGATTCTTTACTAGCTTAGTCATAAGGGAAGCCCAAGAATACTGGAGTGGGTCTCCTATCCCTTCTCCAGTGTATCTTCCCAACCCAGGAATCAAACTGGGGTCTCCCGCATTGCAGGCAGATTCTTTACCAACTGGCCTGAAAAATCTCTCTATGGTGAACGAATGACTGATGTCAGTTAAGGTCCCACCAATTTTTGTATTTCTTTACGTGTTCAGCTTTATGTGTACATTAATTAAAACTTAGAGAGCATTTTATTATGGTCCTCACATTCTCTAACTTAAGTAGTCTTTATACATGTAAAACGTGACGTTTGCCAGCATAAAGAAGCTCTACTGTTGATAAGAAAGTATACTACTTTGATAGGTTATAACAAAATATTATGGACTGGGTGACTTAAACAACAGCAATTTATTTTATCACATTTCTGTATGATAAAAGGCCAAGGTTAAAACACCATCAGGGTTGTTGTCTTCTGCTTGTAGATGGCCACCCTCACAACAGAGGAGCAAATGGTTGGATGGCATCACTGATTCAGTGGACAAGAGTTTGAGCAAAATCTGGGAGATGGTAAAGGACAGGGAAAGTTGGTGTGTTGCAGTCCATGAGGTCACAAACAGTCGGACATGACTGAGCAACTGAAAAACAACAACCCTCTTGCTTTTTCCACACATCTTTTTTTCCTCTGTGTACAAGCATTCCTGGTATCTCTTCATGTGTCCAAATCTCAGTTTTCTCTTTTAATAAAGATTCTTAGAAAAAGCAAGAGAGTACAGAAAAACATCTATTTCTGCTTTATTGACTATGCCAAAGCCTTGACTGTGTGAATCACAACAAACTGTGGAAAAATCCTAAAGACTTTGGAACATCAGACCACCTAACCCGCCTCCTGAGAAATCTGTATGCAGGTAAAGAAGCAACAGTTAGAACTGGACGTGGCAAAACAGACTGGTTCCAAATCACGAAAGGGGTACATCAAGGCCATATATTGTCACCCTGCTTATCTAACCTCTATGCAGCGTACATCATGAGAAATGCCTAACTGGATGAAGCACAGCTGGAATCAAAATTCCCAGGAGAAATATCAATAGCCTCAGATATGTAGATGATTTCACCCTTATGGAAGAAAGTGAAAATGAACTCAAGAGCCTCTTGATGAAAGTGAAAGAGGAGAGTGAAAAAGTTGACTTAAAGCTCAACAATCAGAAAACGAAGATCATGTCATCTGGTCCCATCACTTCATGGGAAATAGATGGGGAAACAGTGGAAACAGTGACAGACTATCTTTTTGGCCTCCAAAATCACTGCAGATGGTGACTGTAGCCATGAAATTAAGATGCTTACTCCTTGGAAAGAAAGTTATGCCCAACCTAGACAGCATATTCAGAGAAGGTGATGGCACCCCACTCCAGTACTCTTGCCTGGAAAATCCCATGGAAGGAGGAGCCTGGCAGGCTGCAATCCATGGGATCGTGAAGAGTCAGACACAACTGAGTGACTTCACTTTCACGCATTGGAGAAGGAAATGGCAACCCACTCCAGTGTTCTTGCCTGGAGAATCCCAGGGACGGGGGAGACTGGTGGGCTGCCATCTATGGGGATGCACAGAGCTGGACACGACTGAAGCAACTTAGCAGCAGCAGCAGCAGACAGCATATTAAAAAGCAGAGACATGACTTTGCCAACAAAGGTCCATAGAGTCAAAGCTATGGTTTTTCCAGTAGTCATGTACGGGTGTGAGAGTTGGACTATAAAGAAAGCTGAGCAGGGAAGAATTGATGCTTTTGAACTGTGGTGTTGGAAAAGACTCCAAAGAGTTCCTTAGATACCTAGGATATCCAACCAGTCCATCCTAAAGGAGATCAGTCCTGAATATTCACTGGAAGGACTGGTGCTGATGCTGAAACTCCAATACATTGGCCACTGACTCATTTGAAAAGACCCTACTGCTGGAAAAAGATTAAAGACAGGAGGAGGGGTAGGGAACAAAAGAGGTTGAGATGATTGGATGGCTTTACAGACTCAATGGACATTTGTCTGAGAAGACTCCAGGAGTTGGTGATGCACAGGAAGGCCTGAGTGTTTCAGTCCTTGGGGTAGCAAAGATTTGGACGTGACTGAGCCACTGAACTGACTGACTGACTGACAAGTCATATTGGATTAAGGCTTATCCTAGTCACCTCATTTTAACTTAATCATGTCTCTTAAGGCCCTACCTACTTCCCTGGTGGCTCAGTAGTAAAGAACCTGACTGAAATACAGGAGATGTGGGTTCAATCCTTAGGTTGGGAAGATCCCTGGGGAAGGAAATGGCAACCCACTCCAGTATTCTTGCCCCACAAATCCCATGGACAGAGAAGCCTGGCAGGCTACAGCCCATGGGGTGGCAAAGAGCCAGACGTGACTATCACCACCATCTACAAATGCAGTCATATTCTGAGTTAGCAAGCCAGGGGAAGTTAGGACTCCAACAAAAGAGTTTTGAAGGGATACAGTTCAAACCATAACAACAAAGGTGGGTTGGAATTGTCTGATGAATGAGAAAAGGAAGTGTGGCCTTGACAGAGAGAAGAGCATATGGCAAAGAAGAAAATTATGGATTGCATGATCCATTTTGGAGAAGTCTAGTTAATACAATTTGGAGAGTTTCAATTATCAGACATATGTAATAGTAAGATTGTGACTTAGATCCATTTAAAGAGCCAATTTTTAATAAAGTACTCTTCATATTGTTATATCCTAATTAACACATTATCCCCATACTTCAAATGAATGCTAACTATATCTTTGGAGACTATGGTACATATTTCTGGGCTTCTGTGTGGAAGGAATCCCAAAGGGCTCCTGAAGAGATAAATGCATCACTTTAGAGGAGGCAGAAAAGAGTGCACTCCCAGGAGTGCCCTTCTGGTCAAAGGTAAGCATCTCAGATCAGAGGCAGTTAAGTGATTTGGCTTCTCTTTGACCTCAGTTGGGCTTCCCTGGTAATAGACAGTAAGGAATCTGCCTGCAATTCAGGAGACCTGAGTTTTATCCCTGGGTTGGGAAGATCCCCTGGAAAAGAGAATGGGTACCCATTCCAGTGGTCTTGCCTGGATAATACCTTGGACAGAAGAGCTACAATCCATGGGTCACAAAGAGTCAGACGCAACTGAGAGACTTACACTTTCACTCGACCTCAGTTGAAATCACAAGAGAAGTACAAAGTTTGTCTTTTGCCAAATGCAATGCGTTTGTGGACACAGACACACAGACACACACACACACTTCTAAACAGAGGTCCATTAATGATATACATAACTCTCATCTAGAATTCAAATTCAGTGTGACAGTTATGCTGACTCATCACATATTCCTTTACACAGTGGAGAAAACAAGAGGACATACAAGGTGACATGCTTTTTTGACTCTAGTGATTCTGATACTCTGTCGACTCAACTATAGGTGTAATATTTTAACTTCTTGGTGCTCATTTTTTAGGTGAAAACTTCAGAGGGAAGTTTGAAGAGGAAATAGGAGGAAAAAGAAAGTAGCTTGATTCCAAATTTGTAGTGTGAGTAGCTAGAATAATGGAATTTGTTATCTGATATAACAAATGAACAGAGAGATCACTTTGGAGGATTGAAGGTTAGGAATTCAGTTGCAAACTTCTGAAGTTTGAATTATTTGTTACTCATCTCTTAGGAATATAGAATGTTAGCATTAGGTATCTTTTGTTGTGTGTGTGTATTTGTGGGTGTGTGAGTCACTCAGTCTTGTCTGACTTTCTGACCTCATGGATTGTGGCCGGCCAGACTCCTCTTTCCATGGAATTCCTCAGGCAAGAACATTGGCTTGGGTTGACTTCCCTTCTCCCAAGGATCTTCAAAAGAAATGACCCAGGGGTTGAATCCGGTCTCTTGCATGGCAGGCAGACTCTTTACTGCCTGAGCTACCAGGTAAGCCCCTTTTACAAGTAGAATTTTTAACTTAGAATCATGAGCACAAAATCTGTGGGTAGATTGATAGGGATTCTTGAGCCCTCTAAAATTTTTTTTGTTTAAACATACATGCAGTTTTGGAAGCTGGGGAGAACATATGTTGCTTTTGTTAGGTTTTCAAAGAGCTTTAACATTCCAAAAATTTCAGAGCAGTTCCAATTATGTTCCTGATGAAGAAATTAAGGAATGTACACAAATTCACATTATTGATTATTATAGAAACAAGTACGACAATGTGAATCTTCATGTTAATCTTCACTTAAGCCAAGATGATGATATGCTTAATGTCTACAAAGATACATGCATAGCATAAAGGTTGTTAATCTGTTCTGCACACTGTATCGTTTCAGGTGAGGTTACATGTTCTTATATTTATGATAGATTTTATAGAGGTTATAAGAGGTTTTAACAAACTGGAATCACAGAAAGTTGGTTCTAGAAAAGGATCAACATATTTCTTCATGTGATAAACTTGTGTTCCAGGGAGGACAGGTGACTCTCTTAAAATTATACAGGCATTATGTCATTATGTCTATTAAATCTGAATTTTTTAAAAATCACACAAATGGTAAATGCCAGGTCCTGTCCCTATCACAGGACTCCTTCATCCAAGGCCAGTGAACTTTGCACTCTGAACGTGATGCTCCTTTGTCAAATTACATGCAAATAGGTAACAAATATATTTACTTAAAATTTTAAAAAAAGTTCTGAAGGATATCACCAGTCTAAATCTTACTGTCTTACTAGCTTCCACTGGGTTAAATTTTTGTCCACAGCCTGGGCTGCTCGTTTAATCTATAACATTGACATTTTCCTACCTTTTAAAAGATATAGAGATGTGGGATGGTGGCTATTTAGGACTTACGCAAGATTGCAGAGATATCAAGGGATGAAATCAGGATTTGAATGCGGGTGCCAGTTCAACCTGGTGGTTTTGCAAGGCTGCCCACACTAGCACTGCCTTCTCAGAGCTAGGCTGGCTGATATTCCTGTGCACAGCTGCTAGCTCAGTGAGAGCTAGATGAGGAAGAATAGGCCCACTCACAAGTCTGGGGTCCAGATTACTGTCAGCTAAAGTCAAAAAGAGAATGAAGTCAGATGTCTTATCCAGAAAGCTAAACTAGGTTTATTTACATGGTTCAGTTTAGTTCAGTCGCTCAGTCGTGTTTGACTCTTTGTGACCCCATGGACTCTAGCACACCAGGTCTCCCACTCCTGGAGTTTACTCAAACATATGTCCATTGAGTCAGTGATAGCATCCAAACATCTCATCCTCTGCCATCTCCATCTCCTCCCACCTTCAATCTTTCCCAACATCAGGGTCTTTTCAAATGAGTCAGCTTTTCCCATCAGCTCTTTCAATACTGGCCACAGTATTGGAGTGTAGGCTTCAGCATCAGTCTTTCCAATGAATAATCAGGACGCATTTCCTCTAGGATGGACTGGTTGGATATAATTTCTGTTGAAGGGACTCTCAAAAGTTTGAAACACTATATTTCAAAAGCATCAGCTCTTTGGCATTCAGCTTTCTTTTTATTCCAACTCTCACATCCATGCATGGCTACTAGAAAAACCATAGCTTTGACTTTATGGACATTTGTTGGCAAAATAATGTCTCTGCTTTAAATTTTTTTTTATTTTTTTATTTTTTTAATTTTAAAATCTTTAATTCTTACATATGTCCCCAAACATGAGCCCCCCTCCCACCTCCCTCCCCATAACATCTCTGTGGGTCTTCCCCATGCACCAGCCCCAAGCATGCTGTATCCTGCGTCAGACATAGACTGGCGATTCAATTCTTACATGATAGTATACATGTTAGAATGCCATTCTCCCAAATCATCCCACCCTCTCCCTCTCCCTCTGAGTCCAAAAGTCCGTTATACACAGCTGTGTCTTTTTTCCTGTCTTGCATACAGGGTCGTCATTGCCATCTTCCTAAATTCCATATATATGTGTTAGTATACTGTATTGGTGTTTTTCTTTCTGGCTTACTTCACTCTGTATAATCGGCTCCAGTTTCATCCATCTCATCAGAACTGATTCAAATGAATTCTTTTTAACGGCTGAGTAATACTCCATTGTGTATATGTACCACTGCTTTCTTATCCATTCATCTGCTGATGGACATCTAGGTTGTTTCCATGTCCTGGCTATTATAAACAGTGCTGCGATGAACATTGGGGGTACATGTGTCTCTTTCAATTCTGGTTTCCTCAGTGTGTATGCCCAGAAGTGGGATTGCTGGGTCATAAGGCAGTTCTATTTGCAATTTTTTAAGGAATCTCCACACTGTTCTCCATAGTGGCTGTACTAGTTTGCATTCCCACCAACAGTGTAGGAGGATTCCCTTTTCTCCACACCCTCTCCAGCATTTGTTGCTTGCAGATTTTTGGATTGCAGCCATTCTGACTGGTGTGAAGTGGTACCTCATTGTGGTTTTGATTTGCATTTCTCTAATAATGAGTGATGTTGAGCATCTTTTCATGTGTTTGTTAGCCATCCATATGTCTTCTTTGGAGAAATGTCTATTTAGTTCTTTGGCCCATTTTTTGATTGGGTCGTTTATTTTTCTGGAATTGAGCTGCATAAGTTGCTTGTACATTTTTGAGATTAGTTGTTTGTCAGTTGATTCATTTGCTATTATTTTCTCCCATTCAGAAGGCTGTCTTTTCACCTTGCTTATATTTTCCTTTGATGTGCAGAAGCTTTTAATTTTAATTAGATCCCATTTGTTTATTTTTGCTTTTATTTCCAGAATTCTGGGAGGTGGATCGTAGAGGATCCTGCTGTGATGTATGTCTGAGAGTGTTTTGCCTATGTTCTCCTCTAGGAGTTTTATAGTTTCTGGTCTTACATTTAGATCTTTAATCCATTTTGAGTTTATTTTTGTGTGCGGTGTTAGAAAGTGATCTAGTTTCATTCTTTTACAAGTGGTTGACCAGTTTTCCCAGCACCACTTGTTAAAGAGATTGTCTTTACTCCATTGTATATTCTTGCCTCCTTTGTCAAAGATAAGGTGTCCATATGTGTGTGGATTTATCTCTGGGCTTTCTATTTTGTTCCGTTGATCTATATGTCTGTCTTTGTGCCAGTACCATACTTTTCTGATGACTGTGGCTTTGTAGTAGAGCCTGAAGTCAGGCAAGTTGATTCCTCCAGTTCCATTCTTCTTTCTCAAGATTGCTTTGGCTATTCGAGGTTTTTTGTATTTCCATACAAATCTTGAAATTATTTGTTCTAGTTCTGTGAAAAATATGGCTGGTAGCTTGATAGGGATTGCATTGAATTTGTAAATTGCTTTGGATAGTATACTCATTTTCACTATATTGATTCTTCCAATCCATGAACATGGTATATTTCTCCATCTATTAGTGTCCTGTTTGATTTCTTTCATCAGTGTTTTATAGTTTTCTATATATAGGTCTTTAGTTTCTTTAGGTAGATATATTTCTAAGTATTTTATTCTTTTCGTTGCAATGGTGAATGGAATTGTTTCCTTAATTTCTTTTTCTACTTTCTCATTATTAGTGTATAGGAATGCAAGGGATTTCTGTGTGTTGATTTTATATCCTGCAACTTTACTATATTCATTGATGAGCTCTAGTAATTTTCTGGTGGAGTCTTTAGGGTTTTCAATGTAGAGGATCATGTCATCTGCAAACAGTGCGAGTTTTACTTCTTCTTTTCCAATTTGGATTCCTTTTATTTCTTTTTCTGTTCTGATTGCTGTGGCCAAAACTTCCAGAACTATGTTGAATAGTAGCGGTGAAAGTGGGCACCCTTGTCTTGTTCCTGACTTTAGGGGAAATACTTTAAATTTTTCACCACTGAGGATAATGTTTGCTGTGGGTTTGTCATATATAGCTTTTATTATGTTGAGGTATGTTCCTTCTATTCCTGCTTTCTGGAGAGTTTTTATCATAAATGGATGTTGAACTTTGTCAAACGCCTTCTCTGCATCTATTGAGATAAGCATATGGTTTTTATTTTTCAATTTGTTAATGTGGTGCATTACATTGATTGATTTGCGGATATTGAAAAATCCTTGCATCCCTGGGATAAAGCCCACTTGGTCATGGTGTATGATCTTTTTAATGTGTTGTTGGATTCTGATTGCTAGAATTTTGTTGAGGATTTTTGCATCTATGTTCATCCATGATATTGGCCTGTAGTTTTCTTTTTTTGTGACATCTTTGTCAGGTTTTGGTATTAGGGTGATGGTGGCCTCATAGAATGAGTTTGGAAGTTTACCTTCCTCTGCAATTTTCTGGAAGAGTTTGAGGAGGATAGGTGTTAGCTCTTCTCGAAATTTTTGGTAGAATTCAGCTGTGCAGCCATCTGGACCTGGGCTTTTGTTTGCTGGAAGATTTCTGATTACAGTTTCAATTTCCGTGCTTGTGATGGGTCTGTTAAGATTTTCTATTTCTTCCTGGTTCAGTTTTGGAAAATTGTACTTTTCTAAGAATTTGTCCATTTCTTCCACGTTGTCCATTTTATTGGCATACAACTGCTGATAGTAGTCTCTTACGATCCTTTGTATTTCTGTGTTGTCTGTTGTGATCTCTCCATTTTCATTTCTAATTTTATTGATTTGATTTTTCTCTCTTTGCTTCTTGATGAGTCTGGCTAATGGTTTGTCAATTTTATTTATCCTTTCAAAGAACCAGCTTTTGGCTTTGTTGATTTTTGCTATGGTCTCTTTTGTTTCTTTTGCATTTATTTCTGCCCTAATTTTTAAGATTTCTTTCCTTCTACTAACTCTGGGGTTCTCCAATTCTTCCTTTTCTAGTTGCTTTAGTTGTAGAGTTAGGTTATTTATTTGACTTTTTTCTTGTTTCTTGAGGTATGCCTGTATTGCTATGAACTTTCCTCTTAGCACTGCTTTTATAGTGTCCCACAGGTTTTGGGTTGTTGTGTTTTCATTTTCATTAGTTTCTATGCATATTTTGATTTCTTTTTTGATTTCTTCTGTGATTTGTTGGTTATTCAGAAGTGTGTTGTTCAACCTCCATATGTTGGAATTCTTAATAGTTTTTCTCCTGTAATTGAGATCTAATCTTAATGCATTATGGTCGGAAAAGATGCTTGGAATGATTTTGATTTTTTTGAATTTCTCAAGTTTAGATTTATGGCCCAGGATGTGATCTATCCTGGAGAAGGTTCCATGAGCACTTGAAAAAAAGGTGAAATTCATTGTTTTGGGGTGAAATGTCCTATAGATATCAATTAGGTCTAACTGATCTAATGTATCATTTAAGGTTTGCGTTTCTTTGTTAATTTTCTGTTTAGTTGATCTGTCCATAGGTGTGAGTGGGGTATTAAAGTCTCCCACTATTATTATGTTATTGTTGATTTCCCCTTTCATACTTGTTAGCCTTTGTCTTACATATTGCGGTGCTCCTATGTTGGGTGCATATATATTTATAATTGTTATATCTTCTTCTTGGATTGATCCTTTGATCATTATGTAGTGGCCTTCTTTGTCTCTTTTCACAGCCTTTGTTTTAAAGTCTATTTTATCGGATATGAGTATTGCCACTCCTGGTTTCTTTTGGTCTCTATTTGCGTGGTATATCTTTTTCCAGCCCTTCACTTTCAGTCTGTATGTGTCCCTTGTTTTGAGGTGGGTCTCTTGTAAGCAGCATATAGAGGGGTCTTGTTTTTGTATCCATTCGGCCAGTCTTTGCCTTTTGGTTGGGGCGTTCAACCCATTTACGTTTAAGGTGATTATTGATAAGTATGATCCCGTTACCATTTACTTTATTGTTTTGGGTTCGGGTTTATACACCCTTTTCATGTTTCCTGTCTAGAGAATATCCTTTAGAATTTGTTGGAGAGCTGGTTTGGTGGTGCTGAATTCTCTCAGCTTTTGCTTGTCTGTAAAGCTTTTGATTTCTCCTTCGTATTTGAATGAGATCCTTGCTGGGTACAGTAATCTGGGCTGTAGGTTATTGTCTTTCATCACTTTAAGTATATCTTGCCATACCCTCCTGGCCTGAAGAGTTTCTATTGAAAGATCAGCTTTTATCCTTATGGGAATCCCCTTGTGTGTTATTTGTTGTTTTTCCCTTGCTGCTTTTAATATTTGTTCTTTGTTTTTGGTCTTTGTTAATTTGATTAATATGTGTCTTGGGGTGTTTCACTTTGGGTTTATCCTATTTGGAACACTCTGTGTTTCTTGGACTTGGGTGATTATTTCCTTCCCCATTTTAGGGAAGTTTTCAACTATTATCTCCTCAAGGATTTTCTCATGATCTTTCTTTCTGTCTTCTTCTTCTGGGACTCCTATAATTCGAATGTTGCAGCATTTCATATTGTCCTGGGGGTCTCTGAGATTGTCCTCATTTCTTTTAATTCGTTTTTCTTGTTTCCTCTCTGATTCATTTATTTCTACCATTCTATCTTCTATTTCACTAATCCTATCTTCTGCCTCCGTTATTCTGCTATTTGTTGCCTCCAGAGTGTTTCTGATCTCATTTATTGCGTTATTCATTATATTTTGACTCTTTTTTATTTCTTCTAGGTCCTTGTTAAACCTATCTTGCATCTTCTCAATCCTTGTCTCTAGGCTATTTATCTGTGATTCCATTTTGATTTCAAGATTTTGGATCATTTTCACTATCAATATTCGGAATTCCTTCTCAGGTAGATTCCCTACTTCTTCCTCTTTTGTTTGGTTTGGTGGGCAACTCTCCTGTTCCTTTACCTGCTGAGTATTCCTCTGTCTCTTCATCTTGGTTATATTGCTGCGTTTGGGGTGGCCTTTTTATATTCTGGTAATTTGTGGAGTTCTCTTTATTATGGCGCTTCCTCACTGTGGGTGGGGTTCTATCAGTGGCTTGTCAAGGTTTCCTGGTTAGGGAGGCTTGTGTTGGAGTTCTGGTGGGTGGAGCTGGGTTTCTTCTCTCTGGAGTGCAGTGGAGTGACCAGTAATGGGTTATGAGACATCAAAGGTTTTGGGATAATTTTGAGCTGCCTGTATACTGAAGCTCAGCGGAGTGTTCCTGTGTTGCTGGAGAATTTGAGTGGTATGTCTTGTCTTGGAACTTGTTGGCCCTTGGATGGAGCTTGGTTTTGGTGTAGGTATGAAGGCGTTTGATGAGCTCCTATTGCTTAATGTTCCCTGAATTCAAGAGTTCTCTAATGTTTTCAGGCTTTGGATTTAAGCCTCCTGCTTCTGGTTTTCAGTTTTATTTTTACAGTAGCCTCTAGACTTCTCCATCTATATAGCACCGATGATAAAACATCTAGGTTAAAGATAAAAAGTTTCTCCACATTGAGGGACACTCAGAGAGGTTCACTGAGTTACAAGGAGAAGAGAATATGGAGGGGGTAGTTAGAGGTAACTGGAATGAGATGTGGTGAGATCAAAAGAGGAGAGAGCAAGCTAGCCAGTAGTCACTTCCTTATGTACGCTCTATAGTCTGGACCGCTCAGAGGTATTTACGGAGTTATACGGGGAAGAGAAGAGGGAGGAAGTTGACAGAGGTGACCAGGAGGATAAGAGAGAGGAATGAGAAGGAGAGAGACAAATCCTGCCAGTAACCAATTCCTTTGGTGTTCTCCACCATCTGGAACACACAGCGATTCACAGAGTTGGATAGAAAAGAGATGGGGGAGAAAAGAGACAATGGCCACCTGGTGGAGAAAAAGGAGAGTCCAAAGGGGGAGAGAGTGGTCAAGCCAGTAATCTCGCTCTCAGGTAAACTTGGGTAGTGAAGTTTGGGTTTTTAAATGTACAAAATTGACAACAAAAACCTAAGAGCAAAGATTAAAAATCTAGAGTAGAGGTTGGATTTTCAAAAATACAATCTTAAAGAAAAGAAGCAGAAGGAAAAAGGAAGAAAGAAAAAAAATAACAAGAATTATTTAAAAAAACAAAACAACAACAACAACAACAAAAACAGAAAACAAAAAACAAAAAAACACCAATAACCATCCAAAGACTATATATGGTGATTGCCTTAAAAAAAAAAAAAAGAGTCTTAAAAAAAAATAGCAATAGTAGGTTATAGAAATAAAAAATTAGAGGAGAAATAGAAGACTTAACAATTAAAAAAAGTTAGAAAAAACAAACAAACAAACAAACAAACAAACAAAAAGAAATGATTTTAAAAATAGTAAAAATATATTTGGCCCTTCTCTGATGTTGTGGGCTGTGTGTTGATCACTTCCAAGGTGGTTCCCTCTGTTTAACTTCTTCTGTTTGCTGGTGTTTTAGGCTCACTAGTTCAGTCGCACTGTGGGGAGGGGGGATGCTGCAAACAAGTAGCACTGTCGTGTGCACACAGTGTCTCAGCCCCGCTTGACCTGTCCCTTCTCACAGCGCACAAACCGCTCCGGCTCTACGATGCTCAGCCGGGAACCGTCTGGGGCCGGCCTTAGGCTGCATGCACTTCCCCCATCCAAGCCGCTCAGGTTCGGCGCTCAGGCAGCCCTCAGAGGCACAGAGCCCCCAGAGGCTGGGACTGCGCTTTGTGCCCTTCCCAGGTCCCAGTAGCTCAGGAGTTTGGCGAGAGCGATCGCCGCGGCTTGTCACCTTTTCTCCCGCTGCTGCTCAGCTTTCTGGGTGGACCGCTGGCACCCCCCGTGAGGCAGATAGTGACTGTCCAGCACCCCCAGAAGTCTTAGCAAAGAAGCCTGCTTGCAGTTAGGTAAATAAAGTCTCTGCGGGTCTGCAATTGCCCCTTTCCAGTCCTTATGGCTCTGGCTGCCTGTCCCAGGCGGGGGATGGTCTGCAGCCGGCTTTTTCCGTTCCTTCCTTTGTTCTGTGCTCGGTCCTGGCGGTGTCTTATGTTCTAGCTTTCGCGTGGTAGCTATCCCACAGTCTGGTTTGCTAGCCCAAGTTAGATCGTTCTGGTTGCCCGTGGGGCGTTCCTGCCCGATTCTTACAAAGCACTGCAGCCCGCCCTCCCGCGCATCCCTGCCCCTGCCCCCACTTCCCAATCTGTCTCTGCTTTTTAATATGCTATCTAGGTTGGTCATAACTTTCCTGCCAAGGAGTAAGCATCTTTTAATTTCATGGCTGCAGTCACCACCTGCAGTGATTTTGGAGCGGCCGCCCCCCCCCCCGCCCAAATAAAGTCTGACACTGTTTCCACTGTTTCCCTGTCTATTTCCCATGAAGTGATTGGACCGGATGCCATGATCTTCGTTTTCTGAATGTTGAGCTTTAAGCCAACTTTTTCACTTTCCTCTTTCATTTTTCATCAAGAGGGTCTTTAGTTCTTCTTCACTTTCTGCCATAAGGGTGGTGTCATTTGCATGTCTGAGGTTATTAATATTTCTCCCAGCAATCTTGATTCTAGCTTGTGCTTCCTCCAGCCAGCATTTCTCATGATGTACTCTGCATATAAGCTAAATAAGTAGGGTGACAATATACAGCCTTGATGTACTCCTTTTCCTATTTGGAACCAGTCTGTTGTTCCATGTCCAGTTCTAACTGTTGTTTTTCTGACCTGCATACAGTTTCTTAAGAGACAGGTCTGGTGGTCTGGTATTCCCATCTCTTGAAGAATTTCCCCACAGTTTGTTGTGATCCACACATTCAAGGCTTTGGCATAGTCAATAAAGCAGAAATAGATGTTTCTCTGGAACTCTCTTGCTTTTTCAATGATCTAGCAGATGTTGGCAATATGATCTCTGGTTTCCAGAGATCATAAAACCAGCTTGAATATCTGATAGTTCACAGTTCACATATTGTTGAAGAGTGGCTTGGGGAATTCTGAGCATTACTCTATTAGTGTGTGAGATCAGTAAAATTGTGTGGTAGTTTGAGCATTCTTTGGCATTGCCTTTCTTTGGGATTGGAATGAAATTTACCTTTTCCAGTCCTGTGGCCACTGCTGAGTTTTCCAATTTGCTGACCTGTTGAGTGTAGGATTTTCACAGAATTATCTTTTAGGATTTGAAATAGTCAACTGAATTCCATCACCTTCACTAGCTTTGTTCATTGTGATATTTCCTAAGGCCCGCTTGACTTCCAGGATGACTGGCTCTAGGTGAGTGATCATACCATAGTGGTTATCTGGTTCATTAAGACTTTTTCATATAACTCTTCTATGTATTCTTGCAACCTCTTCTTAATATCTTCTCCTTCTGTTAAGTCCATACCATTTTTGTCCTTAATTGAGCCCATCTTTTTGCATGAAATGTTTCCTTGGTATCTCTAATTTTCTTGAAGAGATCTCTAGTCTTTCCCATTCTATTGCTTTTCTCTGTTTCTTTGCACTGATCACTGGTTTAAATAGTAGCAGGCATT